>NW_010160670.1:0-11334 GCF_000695765.1 Mesitornis unicolor | reverse complement strand
ATTTATATTTGTATATATATTTTATATTTGTATATATATTTATATTCTAAATTCAGCACTGCAGCCCCATTTACAAATACTTCTCATTCAAAAGTAAAACCAGGAGCATCACCACTGCTTTACCTGGGCTCCTAGAGGGGAATCCGCAGGGATGTGGTGTCTGCGCAGAGGAGTCCCCGTTTCCTCACCCGCTGATGCTCCCTGCTTGAAAGGAGGGGAAATTCCTGCTTTTGGATTTGTTTCTGTGTTTTCCTGTGGGGCTGGGGGCACACACACAGGAAGGGCTGGGTTGTGTTGAAGGTTGAGGGCTGAGACACCTCAAACAACTCCAATAAAAAAAACAACTGCAAACTTAAACACTGCAACTAAATACCCCACCACCAGGAAAATTAAAAATGCTTTCAGTAAGGGAACACCTTCAACTCTTAAAAATGATGTCTGTGCTTTGAAAAGCCACAGGTCTGCCTTGCTTTACGACACAGAAAGACGCAACCAACTCCTGTGCCCATCCGCTGCCCATCCCACAGCAGCGCACCCATCAGTTCTGCTGCACACAAACCACACCAGGAAAGGGAAAAACTCCTCATTAATGCTTAATAAATATCTGAAGAGGGTCAGGAGGAAGGAGCCAGGCTCTGCTCTGGGATGGCCAATGCCAGGACAAGGGGCAATGGTCCCAAGCTGGAGCACAGGAGGTTCAAGCTGAACATGAGGCCAAAGTTTGTGAGTGTGAGGGTTCTGGAGCATGGCCCAGGCTGCCCAGAGAGGTTGTGGAGTCTCCTTGTCTGCAGACACCCAAAGCCCTGGCCGTGTTCCTGTGTGACTGCTCTGGTGATCCTGCTCTGGCAGGGGTTGCACTGGGGGAGCTTTCCAGGGTCCCCAAAGCCCCCCAGGACCGGGCTCAGCCCCAGTTCAGCTCCAACCTCACCTGTGCGATGCAAAAGCCGAGCCCCCGCCGGTTCCTCTGCCCAAAATGCAAAGGGTAGGGGAGCAATTACACCTCAGAATCAATTGCATTTCCCATCAAGAACGTTTTACTACGTATTTTATTACATCAATGGCTTGAAAAAGTTTTATTCGATGTCAGCAAACATTGGAAATCATAGAAAAAAAAAATGAAGGGTGGCAAATTTTCACACAAAGGAATTTACCCCACTAGAACTCCTCGTACAGTAAAAGAACTCAAACCCAAATGGGACTCTTCAGTGGCTAAGCGATTTTATAATGCTATGAACATTCATCACAGTAAGTGTGCTGAATAATAGAAAACAGGCAGAAAAGACATTTAAAATATTACTTACAACAGCATTATTACAACATACTTTCTTTTAAAATCCCAACAAGTATTTTATCACTTCAAAAGCTATACAGCATTTCCATTATATTTGCAAACTTAACCTTATACATCTTTTAAAATCTTGAAAAAACTTCTTTTAAGCAATCTATAAGCAGTTAACAAAAATCGATAAAATCTACATAATGGAATACTATACACTCCAGTATAAATTTCATTTTAGGAGAATATGAATGTAAACACTCATTATTATACAACATGCATAGACTATACTGACCTTCCATCTTCTCAGCTGTAACTTTTGCTGCAATTGTGCTTTACTGTCGACAGGAAAAGCTGCGTTAATCCAGGGAGTGGCAGAAAGTATTCGCTTTCGGGGCATTGCACAAGATCACCACATTTCGGCTCGCTGGAGACAAGGCTGGAGCTGAGAAATCTCCTTTTTCAAGAGCAAAATATCAGGCCACTGGGGGCTGAATGGGCTACGCATGATTTTCTGCGGACCGGGAGAATCAAATCACGTTATCGGAGAAGTTTCCTAGCGGTTTTCGGGCGCTTCGTTAAGCGGGAGATCCCTGTGCCCAAACCCAGCGATCGGGTCAGGGTAAAACGCACCGCTCGGCTCGTATTTGGTGTGCACGGATACCTACGGCATCTCAGTGACTGAGAGACTCCAAACTGGGCTTTAAAGTGACAGTGAGCGGGGTTCAATACACAACGTTTTCTGCGTTTGGGCAGGAAAAGAGGAGAAACGCTCGTCGGGACCTCGCTCGGAGAGAGCGAAGCGTTTCGCAATGATATTCACTATTACAAAAGTGTTCTCGTGGATCCTTATGGGGTCTCTTCCTGGCTGCAAACTTGTAAAAATATATTAAGAATTCATTATCCCCATTGGTATTAAATATCTCGAGAGACAACCCCTGTGGTTATGGCTACTACGGTTGTAAGCATCTGATTGTACTCCGTTGCTGTATCGTTAAGCACAACTGAGGCGTGGATTTTATTTTTCCCTTGGTAATAAGATTTATCTTACAAAAACTGATCACTGCGTCAAACCAGTTAACCACGAATATTCAAGTAACAAGGTTGTTTTAATGGAGAAGCGACAAACAAAAGAAAAGGGAAGTTACACCGAGCACTCGTACACGACTACGTCAAAATTAAATAGAACGAGTGAAGTCCGCTGGTGCGTAATGCAATACACTTTTACCTCTTTAAGACCTCTACAGCTAAAATTTAAACTATCGTTTGCTTGAACCATACCGTCTGTTGCACAATAACTTATACGCAGGAGAAATAAACGTCCCGTTTTCCACAAAATATATATAATTATGACATTCACACTGATAGTTTAAGAAACAAAACTGAATGAAGATGCTATCTTAGGCGGTTATCTTTGTGGACCCCTCCTAATGCAACCGGTTGATGTATCTAATGCTTGACCCCTTTAAAAGAGGAAAGAAAAGGGCCTTCACCTGAACAAGACCAAACCATTTAAAAACTTCCAAGAGCTAAAATGATTTTATCGCCTTTAAAAAGAGAGTTAAAGAGAACGTAAAAACCCTAAGTGTTTCAAATACAGGGCCGTTACATTGTATGTCTCCACTACAAGAAGAGAGTGGTCAACTGAAGAGTAATCAAACGACTTTTTGCTTCCTAATACCATGAATTATACACGTTTTCCCCCCTACCCCTTGGGGATGAAGCCAAAACACAACTTTTCTGATCAGAAAATGGACAGATGGGAGGGCAAAGAGGGATGGGAAGTCCTGGCAGGTGACTGGCCGTTACATTGTATGTCTCCACTACAAGAAGAGAGTGGTCAACTGAAGAGTAATCAAACGACTTTTTGCTTCCTAATACCATGAATTATACACGTTTTCCCCCCTACCCCTTGGGGATGAAGCCAAAACACAACTTTTCTGATCAGAAAATGGACAGATGGGAGGGCAAAGAGGGATGGGAAGTCCTGGCAGGTGACTGAGGTGGCCTCTCCTGAGGTTCCCCTGCCGGGACTCGAGCTCACCCAACGCTCTCCCTGCAAGGACCTGTCCTGTGGGGACCAGCACTGGTGATCCTGCTCTGGCATTTCTGGTTGAGTCCCAGAGGGTTTCTGGTTGAATCCCAGAGGATGTCTAAGGAGCGGCGTTGCTCACACCAGAACTGTGCTACGTGGCCGTCTTTAATCCCAATTCTCACCGCTACCACCCAGTGTCCTCTCCCACCAGGGACCCCCAGCTCCAGGGGGCACAGGGCTGAGGGGACATCTCCAGGGCCACCAGCACAGGCGCCTGTTCCCAGTTGCAAATTTGGGGTTACAGGTTTTGGCTCCAGAGGACAGGGAATGGCTCCCTTCCATGCTCCCATCGCCTCCCAGGGATCTCGCTGGAACTACAGGAATAGGACTGCACCTGAAACGGGCCCTTCTGGGGCTCTGCACTTGCCCTAAGTGCCCATCGGCTCCTCACCTGCGTCACTGCTCCATTTCTGATGTTAAATTCATTTCCTCACACAAGGCCCAAGGAGGAGACAACCTCAGGGGTGCATGAAGCCACCTCCATGGGCTGTGTCCCCAGTGCAGAAGGAGCAGTCCCAGCCCTGTCACCTTCCCTGGTGCTGTCACCCTCCCTGCTCTCGGCACAGCGAGCGGAGCCACCACGGCACAGAGCACAGCACAGCTCAGCAGCGCAAGCATCAGCACCAAATTGGGGGCCAGGCTCTGAGCTGCAGCCCCTCTGCTGCAGCCCAGGCCGTGGTCCAGCTCTTTTCAGGATACGGTAAGAGGCTGCACATCGCTGCGTGCCGTCTTGGCTTGAACCCTCTGCAGAGAGGCAAAAAAGGTCCTTTTTTCCCCCCCTGCAAAGACCCCTGGCGGTTTCCTCCCAATGAACCATTTTTAAATGCTTTGTGACTAGTGTTATTTCGCAGCTTTCCACTGGCCAAGCAGTAATACTGCTGCTGCAAACAGCAACCTCCTCGTTCGAGGCGCCTCGTACTGGTTCCAGTTCAAGCCAGCTACAGGGACCACACAGCACAGGGCACCCCCCCGAGCGGAGGAGGGCCGGGGGTTCGAAAGCTGCATGCACCAAGTATTTGGAAAAGCACCTCTTGAGATTTTTTTAAATTGCATATTTTGGTTCAGAACGTGAAAGCGATGTGTGCTTCGGGAAGGGTTCAAATGGCCAATGAATTTAACCCGGTTCTTTGCCATTAAACTCCAAAGAGACCCCCAAAAAAACCCAAAAAAGCTACCGGGAAGTTGGATTTTTGGGCTCCAACCCTTGGCCAGACTCGCAGTGGGAGAAGGAGTTTGATGTCTTTGGCAAACAGCGCCCTGAAGAGGAATGAGACACTGGGACAGGAAGCGACCTATGGGAGCCAAATGTAAAAAAGGCACATATTCCAAAAGGAGAGGCACCAGAGAAAGTTGTTTTGACTTAATCCCGCAGAGGATCAGGAAAAAGAAAGTCGGGTAGCACTCATTTAACAAGTTACAATGCGAACGCTGAATGCCAGGGGTTAAATAGCGCGTCAAACAGTTCCAGGTTACGCATTCCCTTTTGCACTAAAGAAAAGCCGTTAAAATATACAGGAATAAAACGCTCAATTAGGGAGCTTTCTACGAAGCAAGCGCGCACACAGCGGAAAGAATTGCACAAACCAGACGCGTGATGAGTTACGTTTACAACCTTGGGCTGACCAAACCTCCGAAACCGCATCTCCCATCGCGATCGCTCCTCAACGCATCCTGGGCACCTCAGAGCCAACCTGACAGCGCCGGCATCTGCGCAGGCCCCTCCTTTATAGAAAGCTCGCTAAGAATAGTGTCATCGGACGAACACACGGGAAGCGGCGACCACAAGGCCATGCACAGATAGGTACTCGTGCCCTGCGGACCATTACACGAAGCCCTAACGTGTCGAGTTACTGAGGAGCTCCTTGTTTTCGCAGGTTGGTCAAAATTTACAGATGGGCGTTACCGGTTCTAGAAATCCCCGTGCTTAAGCAGGACGTTGGTGAAATGGAGAGCTGAGCTACCTGGGTGCTTTTTTGTTTTGTTTTGTGGTTTTTTTTGGAAAGAAAAGTGGAGGCAGGATGGAGGAATGAGGGGAGATTAAGGCAGATGTAGCACAGGACTGGAAGCGTTTGCCTTTTTTCTTTTTGGTAATAGCTGCTTGTCCACAGATATGATGCAGATGGCTGTCTGAGGTTTGCTAATACCTGATATCCTGGATAACACAGTAGTCAACACAAATTGTTCTAGGCTACAGCACCTTCTCACGAAGCAGATGCGTATCTGACATCAAGAACAGAAGTAGCCTGCAAGGAAGGGGGAGGGGGAAGAAAAAGGAGACGTTTAGTTTACAAAAAATGAATATACCCAGACTTTCTTGCAGCTCCAAACTTCACCCTGGATCCACAACACACAATGCTGGCACACGAGAGGAATTGCAGCCGTTTCCCCTGCTCTGAGCCACACTGGGATTTTGAGGAGTGTAAACGCACCAGGCTGGACGTGATGCTGCTTTGTTATCAGCACTCTCACCTCCCCCTCCAAAAAAACCCAACCAGAGCAACCAAAAAAAAAAGGAACTGTGGCCACTTGCTATGAAAATGCAGTGGAGGGGAAAGCCCAGAGCGCTCAGAGGGTGACAAAGCTCTCAGCAGGCTGGTGGCCAGGGGACAAGGCACCCCAGGGACTTCAGTGTCGGGCCAGCAAAGTCTGCTCCTGGCCACTGAGGTCTGAGTCTGCCTGCCTTGACCAGTCACCTCTGCAGTGACCCCCATGGTAGTGCGACCAGGAAGCCCCTCCTAGCCCACACAGGTCACTTATGTGACAATCCCAAATCCACTTTGTCCCCAGAACTGCTCAGAGGGACACCCAGCACCCTCCAGCACTTGCTCAGCTCCAGCCTGGGCACTTCCCATCACGAATTTGGGGCTCACCAGACCTCACTGTCACACCCCCACTCTTCCTCCTCTCCTCTGCTAATTCATCTGAGACCCTCACTGCTCCAGCTTCCACACTCCACGTCCTCCTGCAACCCTTTTCTTCCTATCTGGAGTGAGACTCCCCTTTTTTGACTGTAACCTTCAGGAATTAGGGTGTATTTGAAGAATCTCAGAGAGGAAAAGCTCTGCACCACCAACAGGCACAACTCACTGGGAAAGGCGGTGACAGGAGCCACACATCCCAAATTCAAATCTCCCAGTTCTGCAGGAATGGGACAATTTCACCCCCACCCTTCTGAGAAGGCAAGTTTTAGAGTCTGGTTTTGTTCAAGTCGTATCTTTGGACCTAGTCCCCACATAAAAGCACCTCTGACAAACACATTATTGGGATTTGTGAAGCAATGAAGTTCTGTTCCCTGAATACCTGAACACATGAGTGAGCCAACCATCACAGGGTAACAAAAATAGGGAGTACACTCAGAAGCCTTCAGTCCATGCGAGACCAAAATCCACCTTACGCTGTTGACTGTGCTTGCATTTAGAAGATACGGCTTTTGTGCCAAGCTGCCTTATAAAATGAGCCCAAAGAGAGCCCTAGATCAGACATGTGTAACATGCAAACCTCCACTGGGGTTTTCTTTTGCAAGATTGTGTTAATATTCCAGTTCTGTGACTAACTTTCATACTTAAAACACTCTGCAGTCTCTTAGTTAAGTTTAAACACACATTGTCTTTGCAGAAGAGTTAACTCCGTGAAGCTCCATCATGGACAGGCTGATTTTAGAATTTCTGTCTTCACAGAAACTGCTGTAAAACCACGGAAACTTTGCCTCTGGGTGATTCCAGAGGGAATTTTCACACACTGGACTTGTTTATAGCTTTTTTCCCTTCCCCTGAGTGAAACCATCATCAAAAATGAAAGAGCAGAGTGGACAGTCCCACAAAGCCCAACCTCCAACAGCTTAGAGAAGCGAGCTGAAGGAAAACATCCCAGATGTATGGGAGGCAGCGACACGTCCACGTGCCGATGAGATACAGCCACCGCACAGTAGATGTTCTCTTTCCACTTTCATACGTGTCTGGAATTCCCAATTCCCAACATGACTACTGGAATCTGTCTATCCAGAGGAAGTGAAATATGCTCAGGTTGAAGACTGTCAATAGTGGCATTTGCAGAGCATTTTTATATATATATTTATATATATTTAATGTATATGTGCTTGTGGATGGATGGATGGATAGATGGATGGATGGATAGATACACACACACATCCTTAACTGAACTGAGCTCAGATTGGGAATTTTATGTGACTCTTAAACTGGATTTACCTCATCTTCCTCTTCGGACATTTTAGTGGAATTATCAGGGGATTTTACAGGCTTCTGGCTATTGGTTCCGTTTGTCTCCTCTTTGCCATGCTCTGCCTCCCACTCCTGTAGAACTTCATCTATGTTGAAGCGACGCCGATAATTTACAAAAAAGTTTTTCACTTGCACCACAGATTTGTTTCCAATCACATCAGAGATTGCTTGAAAGTCTCGGCCGTATTTCCTGATTGCTGAAAGCAACGAGAAAGAAAAGCAAAAGCAACGTTTAATTTCCACAAAGACCACAAATCAGGCTCAAGTCACAGCATAAGGATCTGAAGCGGAGCTTCTGTCAACGTTTCAAGCCTTACTCAGACTAATCCAGGAAAAACAGTGTCTAAATTGGGGAAGAGACAGTTAAGACTTGCCTTGGAGAAGAAAATGGAGCTGTAGTGAAGATGGGCAGAGCCAAACCTAGCAGAGTAAATCTGCCTGCACTGAAGTTAGGCAGGCAAAGAGCACAGCAGTGGCTCCAGCAGAGTTTCACTTTCTGAAAGCTTGCACAAGCAGAGATTATTTGCAAGCATTCAAATCATGCCATTTATGCTGAGGAGGGGAAGGGGGATATTGTTTCCTTGTTCAGCTCTGCTCTTTGGGCATTAATACCCAGCAAAGTAAAATCCTGCATTTGCCACTGAAGGGAAACACGGCTCTGAAATGCAGCAGAGTTTTGATTACAAACAGACTCGTGGTGCCGTACCTTGCACAGCAAGAAGCTGCTCATCTGTGGTCCAACGTGCATTGAATTTCTGAACAACCTAGACATAAAAATCAATTAATAAAATCAGCTTAACTTCATTTACATAAGCAACAACTTTCCCTTTTATCTGAGCTCATCAAAACCTCCCCAAAACACAACAAGGAATTAGCTGCTAGTCGAACTATGCCATCCCTTTTAGCAGCAGCAATGTTTTCAATGTAAAGAGCTGCGTGTGGCATTCGTTCAATTAAGTGTGACACTCACTGCGCTTTTAAATCACGGTAACATGAAACGATGGGGAATGGCCTGAGCAGATAACCAAGAGCCACGGCTTCCACAGCACCCACTTGATTTTATCACAGACACCCGCTGCAATCCTGGTCAAATTATTTCCAGCGTGAGGTGCCAGAGTTGGAAGGAAAACAGCAAAAGCATCAAGTGCCAAGAGAAGGATGGGCCATTAGCAGCCTCTCCTACGTTTCTCGGTATTTAAGGCAAAGCAAGTACCTCTCTCACAAGGGCAGATGGATACAACTTGATTCTCATCTCCCATTTCCACTACACAACAACAGTGAATAAATACGGTAACGGTCTTGATTCACACGGACAATTAATAGGACATTGGTGCCAGTTTACTGGCCACATAAATAGCCTTGGTATGTGAACATGGATTAGGGTTTATATCCATAATAAACGAGGGTCAGAAAATGATCCCACCTCTGGAAGTCGGTATTGTTCTATACCGCCTTCAAGTTTTTCTTTGAGTGCGCTGTTTGTCTGCTTGATGTTCTGAATCTGAAAAGAAAGTTACATCCCTTTAATAAGGAATAATAATAAGAAGAAATAATAATAACAAAGAATACGGAATAATAATAACAACAACAATTAACAACAATAAGGAATAATATCATCATCATCATCATCTCTGCCTTCTTCCAGCAGCCCCAGCAGGAAGCCCACGAGCTCAGCACTCCAATTTTGCTCACAACCTCCCTTTTCCAAAAAGAAAAGTTTATGATATTGGAATAAAGCAATGCAGGAGCAGCTGGCACATCAGGAAATCCCATTTAATTTATTCTCTCCTGTCTGCAAGTTATTCAGAGCAAGAACTGCCCCAGCTTCCAGGTCTGTAGAGCCCAGCATAAGGCAGGCCCTGCTCACAGCAAGAGATGAATCGACGAGCTCCGCTGCTCCCAGAGTGCCAAGAAAAAGGCTCCAGGCCAAAATACCAATTTTATTAAGTTTAATAACGAGCTTGAGCCAGATCTCTGCTTTTAAAACAGGGAAAATGCTCAGATCTAGGAAACAAACTCATGTAGTAAACCTGTCCTTACTAACAGATATTTGAAAAACATCTGTTTACAAAGGCAGATCCATCAGGGAAGCAAGAGGTAGGTACAAAAGTTTGTATGATGCCTAAGAAAGAATAAAACCAGCAAATCTGCCTGTTCCAAAAGTACCACAGGAAAAGGCAAAGGACATTGCTGCAGATGGAAATCAGATACTGCCAAAACCAACGTCTTCTGAGGGACGCTCATGGTTAAGCACAGGGAACTCTGAAGTGAAATAAAAGATGTTCTTAAGTCAGTGCTACGGACTTGTCCTTGCTTCACTTTAGGTACAGAACTTGTTTGTGTCCAGAACTAAAACACGGGGGATGTAAAGCACAGGGCCGCAGCGGTTTCTAGCACAAGGCCAGCAGCTTGTCAGTGAAGCCACATCATGATGTACATAACCACTGCTAAGCTACAAACCCCTGCACTGCCACCAAAACCAGTGGTTACTCTGCAGCTACGCCATCCCTACCTGGCGTTTGATGGAGACCAACTCCATGTCCAGTTGTCTGAGTACAGTGGTAGCAGCTGTGGCGTTGGCAGAAACGGCCTCCACGTCCTCTTGGGACAGGAACATCCCTTTGGGAGGTTTCCTCTTGGCCCTGTTCTTGGCCTGCGTGCTGTGCTTCTCCTTCTTCACCTGAGGAACGGCTTCAGTGGGTGGCACCTGCCAAACAGCAGATATTTCTTTAAAGGTCCCTTCCAACCCAAACCATGCTGGGATTTTATGACTTTTAGCCACCCTGGTGGCTGGTTGTTTTCAAACGCTGAAACCTCTTGTCTTGATTTCACCACCAGGCCTCAACACAGCGCTTTAACAGAGCACCAGAAGGAACCACAGCAGAGTTTGGAGACAAGGGAAGAGCACAACTGGAGGAGTTTACAGAGTTTTGTTTTTCTACACGTCAGACACGAGACAGAATAAACCAAATTTACTTAAAGGTTAAAGGTGCAAGGCGACTCCACAGTAATTCTTAGATCATTATGCAGCTTCTTGGAAGTCAAATGTTCTTGCATAGCACTGACAGATTAACTCTCCCCATTAAACTGATGCAGTTTTGCCCCCAGATAAATTTAAGTCTCTATCAGAAAAGGGAATATTTCACTCACCACTAATTATTTTTATGCCTTCTGTCTAAAGCAAAGAATTAGGCGCGCATCTCCAACGGGTAAATCAGTTCAGACGCTCTACTACAGACCCATTGGGAGCACAGCTGATTCCCCAATACCAAAACCACTTCTGCCAGACCTTATTTTCAACACCCAACTCGTACCCAAGATTTATCACCCAGTGGCTGGAGCCTGGCCAAGAACACAGAGCAGAAGGGTGATGGGGAGAGCAAAAGGGGAGGTCGCACATCTGAGATCTTCCGCTCGATCACTGCCAGCTCTGAACACATTGGCTTCACTTGGCGCTATTGTCTCTCTCCTAATTTGCAGCTACTTGTAGCCTCTACATAGTCGAATTTGCTCATTAGAGACCATTAAAATGCTCCCATTCAAGCACACAAAGCTCTGCCTCCAGAAGACTGAGCACCCCAGCACAGCTGCCAGATAAAAGGTTGTGCCTTCTTCACAGGCTCGATGGCCAGAGCCACCCAGTAACACAGAAAACTGGCCGCTCTCAGCTTGCTTCTTTCCTCCTTTAGTGCAAAAGACTCCATGTCCTTAACACTAAATCACCA
>NW_010160669.1:0-8124 GCF_000695765.1 Mesitornis unicolor | reverse complement strand
ATATTTTGTTCTTTACTCAGCATATTCCTTTGCTTTTAATAATCTTTTTACTGCTTCCAGTGTTTTGAAGGTTGTGGTAAGAATTTCATTAATCATATATCCTCTAACATATACCTGTATAAATCTCTGAATATCACTGAAATTAGCTGACAGCTAGTAGCATAAATAGATCAGATGTGGGATTAACTGAAAATAGATTTGAGATCTATGTATTAGGACTGTTTAAGTCATCTTAGTTAGGCAGGAAAGAGGTTCTCAAACACTCACTTATTGTATGTAATGTAATTATGCACATCTAGTATTTCCCATGGAAGTTTTTCACAGATCTTGGACTTTTTCCTCATGATTGGGTATACCTCAGCAAATATGTGAAGAAAGATATTGCACATTGCACATTGTATGTTTCAAATTATTCAGAGAAACATACTGTTTCAAACTTCTGATTTGCAACTACCTCCTGCAGAAATATTTAATATCATCCAGATTGCATGATTTTGAGGCACAGTTACTGAATTCTGCCTTTGGGAATTACCCAAGCATGAAAAAGAATGTAAATACCCAAAATCTCTGTCAATGCTTAAAACTATAGCAAGAAGTCCCCTTTTTTATAGTTAATGAGTTTATAGATATACATCATAGTGAAGTTCTCTTCCTAATTATTTACATGTTTTCACTTCACAATAAAAATTAAAATAAAAACTAGAATGTCTTCTACTGTGCTAGGTTTAACCAGTCTTAAAAACAGTTTGTTCTATTATAAGAAAACCTTGAATTGTTTTGGTTTTCTCTTTTAGACATTTGGCATGAGGAAGGACCAAAGGAAAAAGAATGTTAGGTGGAGGCTGGGCTAAGTGACAGGATATTAGCCAAGAAGAATGAGCATGCTAAGAAATCAGAAAATTGTGTAATCAGTTGTTTGAATAGACTTTTAACAATGGATTAGGAACAAATCTTGCCAGGAAGATAGATTGCTGCTGTTACAGCTTTTAGGCTTGTATACAAGACTAGGGGAAAACATGCCTAAGAAGTTGCTTGAGCAAGAGGCCTAGTGGTGCACTTTCTTCATATATGAAACACATAATAATTTTAAAGCATAGCATCAGTAAAAAGAAGTTGTATCTATGCCATAAGGTGGATGTATGCATTTTCTTGAAATTTTTCTAAACAAAAAAGGAACCAAAACAGAAGTGCCATACCAGTGAGGCTCACTGGTAATTTTGCTGCTGTTCAGTACTATGGAAACGCAATCCATTACGTCTTGGATTAAACAGGCTGGCTGCAGCAAGATCGGATTTCGCAGTGATCTTCAATTTGTACTCCATCAGGAGTCATCTGTGAGCAAGTACTTTATGGCAGTGAATCAGAGCTACACTCTTGTGCCAATAAAAGACATACTGGGTTTGAGATGCAAAGACTTGTCTGGGGTGAGAAAAGTAGTATCGATAAACCCACTTATAGGAGACAACTCAGCCTGGTGTAACAAGCCCACATCAGGTTCCACAGTGCATTGAAACCTCATTGAAACCTCATTTGAATGAAATTTTAGTATGCGTTCCCTGAGCAGCTGGGGTAGGAACATATCTATTGTGCTCAAAGGAAAATTGCGGGGAAGACAAAGGTCTACAGAGAGGAAATGAAAATAAAACCGAAAGAAAACCAGACTCTGTGAGTCCTTCTTTGCCTGTCCAGACTTTCTCCCTAGATGTTTCTGTACAACCATGAGAGCTCAGGGAATTTGGCTCAGGAGGTCAATGCTTTAAGTCCAGTAAAAAAAATAAATACAAAAGATAGTTTTATGTAATCACTTAAACATGCAGTAAATGAGCTAAACAATACAGCTATACATATAGATCATCACATATTTGTGTGCTATGAAATAGATGTAAGATATTATTATGGGAATAAAGAATGAACATTAAACAGTAAAAAAAAAACTAATTGTTTTTCAAAAATACAAGTATCAATTATTTAAAAGAAACAGCAAGAGGGAAAATACTTATTGGGAAAAATTTGTACATAACTTATCTAATTTCCACAAATAAGTTTCAAGAGGATTTTGAGTACCTGCAGGTGAGAAACTCTATGAATAGACAAAAAAGGGCAAGAAACACAGCCAGAATGAAACCAGGCCTGCTAAAAAGAAGTCTGGGGATGGCATATCACTGTGTGTCAGGGTGCTAGTGAGGTCCATTGGTCTGCCACCTAAGAGGAAGTGGGGGATAGTAATTCAAGTGGCAGCAAAGTTGCAAAGGTTATTGATGGGTTAGAAATGGCAGTGAATAGTCCCTTAGGAATTAAGGATTCTCCCCTAAAAAGAGTGGTGGTATCAATAGCCCAGCTGAAGTGCATTTATACCAATGCACGCAGCATGGGCAGCTAACAGGAGGAATTAGAAGTAATTGTGTAGCAAGAAAAGTACAATATAGTTGCCATAGCAGCATTCTGATGGAGAAACTGGCTGCCCATGGCCTAGACAGGCATACTCTTTGCTGGATAAAAAACTGTCTAGATGGCCAGGCCCAGCGAGTTGTGGTGAATTGCATTAAATTTGTTTGGAGACTGGTCACAAGCAGTGTTCCCCAAAGCTCTGTGCTAGGGCCAGTTCTGTTTAACATCTTTATCAATGACCTGGACGAGGGGATTGAGCATACCCTCAGTAAGTCTGCAGATGACATTAAGCTGGGTGAAAGTGTTGTTCTGCCTGAGGGTAGGAAGGCTCTGCAGAGGGACCCACAAAGGCTAAATCAATGGGCTGCGGCCAATTGTATGAGGTTCAAGAAGGCCAAGTGCCGGGCCCTGCATTTTGGTCACAACAATCCCATGCAACCCTATAGACCCAGGGATGAGGCCAAGTTGGACAGGTCTTTGGGCAACCTGCTCTAGTGGAAGGTGTCGCTGCCCATAGCAGGGGGATTGGACTGGATGATCTTTAAAGTCCCTTCCAACCTAAACCATTCTATGATTCTATGAGTGGGTGGAAAGCTGCTTGGCAGAGAGGGATCTGGAGGTGCTGGTCATCAGCTGACTGAATATAAGCCAGCAGTGTGCGCAGGTGGCCAAGAAGGCCAGTAGCATCCTGGCTTGTGTCAAAAATAATGTGACCAGTGGGAGCAGGGAAATGATCTTTCCCCTATACTTAGCACTGGTGAGGCCACTCTTCAAAAACTATGTTCAGTTTTAGACCCATCACTACAAGACGACTATTGAGGCACTGGAAGGTGTCCAGGAAAGGGCAATGAAGCTGGTGAGGAGTCTGGAGCACAAGTCCTGTGAGGAGAGGCTAAGGGAACTGGGGTTGTTTAGCCTGGAGAAGTGGAGACTGAGGGAAGACCTTATCACCCTCTACAGCTACCTGAAAGGAGGTTGTAGCAAGGTGGGGTTTGGCCTCTTCTCCCAAGTATCAAGCAATAAGACAAAAGGAAACGGCCTCAAGTTACACCAGGGAAGGTTTAGATTAGATATCAGGAAAAGTTTTTTCACTGAAAGGGTTATCTGGCATTCAAATACGCTGCCCAGGGAAGCTGTTGAGTCACCACTCCTGGAGGTATTTAAAAGATCGGTAGATGAGGTGCTTGGAGGCATGGTTTACTAGTGAAGAGGTTATGGTTGGATTCAATGATCTTAAAGATCTGTTCCATCAACCAAATGATTCTATGATTCCATACCTAAATGTCATTATCTTAATAAATAATCTAAGATATCTCAGGTTACGTAAGGTAACTACCTGCCAGATATGTCCAAAGAGCCTGGAATCTCCTTGGAGACATACAAGGTCCTGAGCAACCTGAACATGCCTTAAGTTAGATTTGACTTGAGCACAAAGCTAGATGAACTTCAGGGACCCCTCCCAACCCTAAATATTCTCTCATCTTGAAGGGTCAGGCCTGTCACGGAATCGCACCACAATGGCTACATGCACACAAATAATGAACTCAAACAAACTTTAACCTGCAACTGAAATGAAGCAGACAAAACTTCATTCACCAAGACAACATCCCACTGACATTTAACAAATACAGGTTCGCTATGCTGGTAGGGAATATTACCAGACACAGCTGAGTTAAGAATTCTTAAGTTTTGGCCAAACGATCCAAAATGTGCACTCACTCACTCACCAAAAAGGGAGGGCTCTCAGTCTCGAGAAGTTACCTTAAGTGGCGTCCCGACTCAAGGGGAGAGTCCCCGACCGCAGACCCGCTGCTCCGAGGAGGACCGACTCAAATGAGTCCTCCGGCAGGGCCCCATTTATACCCTGGTCAAATCTGATCTGTGGTCAATACATGGTCGTGTCACCCCCTGCTGGCTGAGGACCCCAACTTTCCCGCCTTTGACCCCCACTGTGTGAACCAGATATGAGCTGTGAGGGGGAAGGCAGTCCTGGTGCCACCAGGGCCAGAAACTTTCTTTTGTTGGGTTTTTCTCAGGTCTTTAGTAGGGTGGGTGCATCTGCCACAAGGCCCAAAGAGTTGTAGTAAATGGTGTAACATCTCACTAGTGATCAGGCACTAATGTGTTCCCCAGGGGTCAATTTTAGGGTCAGTTCTCTTCAATGTTTTTGTCAACGACATGGACAGAGTCACTGAGCGCAACACAAGTATGTTTCCCAATGATATTAAATTAGAAGGAGCCACTGATTACCTTGGGGGCAAAGAGATTCTACAGAGACATCTTGAAAGATTAGAGCAGTGGGAAATCATCAATTGTAAGAAACCTGGGATGGTGTAATCCAGGATGTCATATAGATTGAGAGGTTAGAAGCTGGAGTGCAGCCCTGCAGAAAGGGATCTGGGCATTTTGGTAGATGGTGAGTTCACTGTGCCGTGGTACCCAAAAGAGCTAGCTGTATCCTGGCGTGCATTAAGTACAATATAGCTAACCAGTCAAAAGAAGTGATTATCCCATCAAGAAATGATTATGCCTCACCTCAAGCACTGTGTGCAGTTTTGGGCTCCACTATATAAGAAAGATATAGAAATATGAAAATGTGTCCAAAGGAAGGCTACAAAGACAGTGAAAAACTAGAAGGCATGACTAATGAAGAGCATCTGAGGGGTGCTCAGCTTAGAGAAGAGGAGGCTGAGGGGTGACTTCGCTTCTATCTACAAATTCCTCTTGAGGGGAAGCAGAGAGGAAGGTGTTGATCTCTCCAGTGTCTAGTGGTAGAACTTGAGGGAATAGACTTAAGCTATGTCAGGGAAAGTTCAGATCATATATTAGGAAAGGGCTCTTCACTGAGAGACAGATTGGTTGCCTGTTAAAACAGGAAAGATAAAAATAACCTGATGTTCACTCTTGAGTGTTGTGCTACACACCTATTCTCACTAGTGATTTCAGGGTATGGGCTAGGAAGGACTCTGCAGCCCTGCCACTAGGGTTTACCCAGGGATGTAAAAGCCATGCCAGGGCTCATGACTTGGGCTGTGTCACAGGTTTAACTGCTCTCTCTCATCCCTCTCTGCAATGCCACCACTCCAACAGCAACACTATCTTAACATAATATATAGGCTTTATCAGGAACATGAGTTTGTAACTCATGGGGTAACGCACAGTTTTCTTAAATTGAAGCTTTCACAGAATCCAGATACCTTGTTTCCTTGACACCTCATTAAAGAAGCTGAAAACACCTGAAAAGCTTCTGCCTGCTCCTGCTCCTGGGCTGGTCATACTCATGACTATGGATACTTACATATATGTAAATACTTCATTAATAAGTAAGGTATCAATATATGGGGCTTATACAAAGTTCCTACCTTTAAGACACTTATATTATGGCTTGCATTACAAACAGCTCCTTGGCAAAACACTTTTTAAGATATAGTACATCACGAAACAGCTGTTGCATTTCATAGAATGCTAAAGAGACTGCCATGCTATCCTATGCATAGTACATACACTTAAGTCCTTTATGCTTGTAAAAGCTTCTGGGATTTTCAAGAAGGAGGAACTACAAAAATAAAACTCTGTACTTAGAGCATCGTACAATTACTTCAGGAAAAAACTACAATTATTTAGAATTGTATTTATCCTTTAGCTGGATCTTACCTCCCTTCATATGAATCACTGTAACATACATTTTTAATGCTCATAATCTGCTCCTATGCAAAATAATCCAGGTTAACCTGAACCAGGCTGTCACAAACAAGAACCTCCATTTGTTTAGGCTGGAGGCTTAGAAAATGAAGACTGAATTTTCCTGTCATTTGTAAAAAAAAAACCCCATATATAATTACTGAAGAAAACTGGTTTTCATCCTCAAGGCTGAATATATGTCACCTTAAGTATACACTAGGGCCACATTTTCACAATTACTAGCAGAATCCAGCTACATTATCAGCTCCACAACAGAACACTCAGAGAGGCAGGTCACATTCTTTCATTGCAATATATGAGTTAACTGGAAGAGTGTAAATATAGTTAAAATATAACTGAGTATACACAGCTTGAATGCTTTCCATTACAGTGAAAGTTAAAAGAAAATTCTCAGTAGGGGTAAGCCTTAACAATCTCACAGAACTGGTACCTCATACTTTATGAAATATATAATACTTTATGAAATGCTATCATTAGACACTTAAAGATCTGAGTGGTGTAAACATTTCAGACATTGATACTATGATTGCCTTATGTCTTTTATCAGAAATATATGTACTTTGTAGTTTGAATAGAAGCATACAGCATGTTACACTTTCTTATTAAAGCCATCCGTGAAGGGTTAGGTGACTAAAAGCACTTACAACTACCTCTAGAAGATTTTCATCTACGATATTAGTTCAAAGTTCATCATGAATCAGGCAATGTTAAAATGTGGTGGATATCAATCTACCATAGAAGATAAGGAAACCTGAAAATATGATTTGGGTCCAAAAAAATGTTCCGATTTCTAAATTTTATGCCCTTAAACTAATTTATTTTTTATTTATGTCCCTCCACCACCACCACCATTGCCCTTCCCCAAGACTGTTATGATGTGTTTCTAAGAATACTTCATTCTGGTCTCAGGATAATGATTCCAGGCCTTAGGGCAGGGCCTTGTCAGTGAACTCATCATTTCTCTGCTGCCCTAACCCCCATAGCAATTAACTGTCTTTCATAAGATGTGCTGGAGCACCTCTTGAGGGTGTTTTTTCCCTCTTTTTCTCACAGATGAGCCTGTCCTGCAGAGATGCCTGAAATTTCCAGAGGAAATCCCAGATGAAAACAAGAGTGAAAGTGCTGTGCAGAGCACATCCAGTGGATGCGATCAGCCTGGATGTGCTGCACCCATCTGTATAAACATGTGTGCATGGACGCATGTAACCTTCACAGTAAGGCAGGTCTGACACATCCTGGATGCATTGGCCTCGCTCAAAGTGAGACTGTGCAGAGGAAGCCTGTCCCTCCCGTACCACCCATTCAGTGCACCCTGAAGACAACACAGCTGTCATGCAGTCACAGTGTAGAACCAACCTTGGAAGTTATAGGGAAAGCAATGACACAGCTCCTCTTTCCATGTTTAGTGACTGTTTTCCCAGGCTTCCTGAAATCATGGCAGCAAGCTTTTGCTTTCACCAAGCTGAAATCCAAATTTTCACTGCCTTTTAAAAAACAGTTGCTTACTGCGTGCTTAGCACATGCAGGGCATTTGTGCTGTTAGAATAATGTTTCATCAATCTCTTTAAGCAGCTTTTCATCTATTTCTACTTTCCCTGATCTTACTCTAATGAAAATAAATGGGGTATAACATTTGACTTTTCTTTGTCTCATTCTGCATCTTCTCCAAAGCAAATCCTGAGCTCTTAAATTTTTCCAAATGAAAATGAACTTTAATTCCTCTAACATTTGAATGTGCATAAACTGAGCACATGCACTGCCTTTTATACAATGCACATGCAAACACACACACAGACACCCACACCCATTTCGTGCTGAGTGTCCTGGTTTGAGCTAAATAGAACTAATTTTCTATTTTGTGATTTTACTTTTCAGCTCAGTCTCTTCTAAGTAAGTGAACTTGCTGAAAACTGGCAGCATGTTTTTCCCAAACAGCGCTGCTAGAAGATATGCTCAAGGTCAGTTGTCTCATCCTGGGTGCCATGTCTGTGTCTACAGGGGGAGAAGCAGACCCATAACTGACCAACGAGGTAT
>NW_010160668.1:19585-41124 GCF_000695765.1 Mesitornis unicolor | reverse complement strand
GGCTTGGGTAACGCTTTCAGGCAGCTCCTTGTGCCTCAACAGGACCAAGCAGGTTAAAATCAGAGCAGTAAAAGTACGCACCTCTGCCATAACCGCCAGCGGTTCCAAACTTCAACACGCTTTAGCCCATCATCGTATTTTCTTTCTTTTTACGCTGATTCCCGGTCTTACTTCAGTGCTCAGGCCAGACCTGCTTTGCAACCTCTCAGCGGTGGCACGATGACTGCGGCAGACACTCCAGTCCTGGTACAGCCCTCCTCCAAATACCCTCTGTGCTCTTCCTGACCTCTCCGCACACATTGATCTGCTCCCGGGCCCACCGAGGCCCCGCATGCAGGAGGACACCGAGGAAAAGCTGCAGGATCTGTCCCACTCCAGCGCCAGGGCTGCGGTGACAACCGCCACACAAACCCACAGCTTCCGACTCCGAATTCCTGGGTATCTGCAGGGTGTTCCTGATGAAAACAACGAGCTGACGGACAACCCATCTTACTGCAAGGTTAAAGGTGGTCCCTGGCAATTTGAACTCCTTCATTACACCAATGGCCACGGGAATGGCCACCCGGCTCTTCACACTTCCTGACTACACACGCAAACTGAGACAACTTTAAGAATACATCACATTTTCACTGGGCTGTCCCACAGAGGCAGATGACAACGCATCTCCAGCCACAGCTTTGCAGTTCTGTAACCGTGCTGCCTCAAGAGAACTTCACAAAGGAAGGACACGGCCACACTGAGATTGCACTTCACAGAGAAACACAATTACGTGTTAGGAAACACACACAAAGTTATCAAGTAAAATGTTCCTGTGACTGGAAAACACAAGGAAGAACCAGGCCCACGTGCTGCTTTATGAGGCAGTGAGATCACCACGATCCTCATCCCAGACACTGATGGATGACAGGGGTTTTGATCAGCGAAGGGTCATGACCAGCGCTGAGGGCAGGCTCCAAACCAGGGAAATCCCTGTGCTCAGCGCTCCTCGCACCCTCCCAGAGCCCGGGCACTGCTGCTGCGTGTTCAGGCTGGCATCACACGTGAACTCCTCAAGTGTTTGGTCACTGTCTGCTCATCTTGCTCCCCAAAATCTCCTGGAAAGTTCCTCAGATTCTGCCCTTATTGATTATTTCACATCATCTGGCCTTGTCACAGCCAAACATGAAGAATCAGCAAGCCCTATCTCACGGTACTTGCAAAAAGCAACGAGGCACAGTTTTAAATCATTGAATATTGACTCATTTTATTAGTCACTTCATAATTTGTTTCAACCAAAAGACAATACACACAGCAGAAGTCTAATGCATCCCATGTAAATGTTTACATGCGTTATGCTCCTCACTCACCTAAGACTCAGCATTTATTTAAATTTTTCACATCTCAAAAATAGGTCTGCAGAAGTTCGAATGCCACCAGGCTCCCTGCTCAAAGGGCATGTTTGCACTTCAAATTTGGCTCGTTTTGTTGGGATTTTGTTTTGGGTTTGGGTTTTCTTTTTGTTTGGTGGGTTTATTTCTTACTACACTGTCAAAGAGGTGGGATGGGGCTCTATGTAAAATGTAAATTACGAGATCAGGAAAGAAAAAGGAATATACAGGAACAGAGTGAAAGTCCAGAGGGAAGCAGTGCAGCAGCTCCTTCCCTCACAGCCCCCAGTAGAAAATGAAGACATAGAAAGCGCACCAGCAGATCTACAAAAAAAGCCACTCGTGCTGCTCCGTCTCGTAGCTCTGCCAGCCTGGGAAGGCACTGGGTCACTTTCCCAGCTGCTTCAGCATCTCTGAGTTACAGATCCAAGGTACTGTACAGGTGGCAGTCCCCTCACTGCTATTGCTTCAAAAGGTTGTTCAAGGCCATATTTTGTCCCATGAAAACCTCAACAAAGTCGAATCTTGGGACCTTCCCATGTCCTCTCCCCCCCTTCAGGCCCATTATGGCCACTATTCTTTCTCTAATTTTTTGACTCAAAATACATTCACTTGAAAAACCTGACATTTGACCCCTCTCAGCTCTGAAGTCTCCAATACAGGTATTGGTCAGATTAGCCATGAAGTCTGCATCTTGCTCCCTTCAGACTCCCCTTACGCTGACGCAAGGGAAGCGTGGACCAGACCGGTCAGAACCATTGGCCTCAGCTGGTGGCAGACAGCTCCCCCTCTCCTCAGGCGTGGACATGCGGGTGCTCTCCAGTGTGAAGCAGAGCAGCAGCACAGAGCTCAGGAGATGCGAGCAGTGGTGTCTGGATGGCAGACGGGAACACGCGAAGCCGGGCGCAGCGTCGTCCTCAGCCCTTCGCAGGGGAAGGGAGAGCTCCACAGACAACAGCAACGCTCGGCTGCCATGAGGAGCACAGCACAGCCAAGGGATGGCTCAGCCACGGGCACCATCTCCTTCAGCTCCACTCAAATACGTGACAAAGCGCCTGCTTCCCAAAACACAACCGCTCTGTGCAAAGGTGGCTGCGGGAGCCAGGATACAGCGGGAGTCTTCACCAGAGACCAACACCACAACCCAGCTGCTCCAGGGGACAGAAAACAAGCGCAACAAGGGGGACACGATAAGCTGTTCCCAACAGAGAGACCATTGACTTCTTTCTGCACATTGGACCTCCTGTACCAGTGCTCTCTCTCACCAAAACCAAATGGAGATGGAGATGTGCCAGCCCTCTGCACAAGTGACCAGGCACAGCTCTGAGAAGGGGAGAGCTCATGGGCGCTCAGGAGCCAAGGCCAAGGCTCTCCACACCCTCAGGGCTCGCCACGGTCTGGATTGAACACGAGCAGCCTCCAGTGCTGAGGAGTCTGACCCAGGGGTGGTGAACAGCGACAACTGTGGTGACAGCAGAGGTGAATGCTCAGCACCCACACAGGGACCTCGGTTCAGTCATTTCTGCAGTCTCCATCGTGCTTCTGGCCGAGGCACAGCATCTGCCTCACCACCGACAGCCAAGGCATCGCCCTGCCACAACCCAGAATCACTCCTAAGAAAATCTTGCATCGTTCTAGATTTTATAACCTCATGCTGATGCCAGTTCCCATACAATAATGAAGCTCTTTGTTAATGTGAAGGCCCAAACCTGTTTACTCAATAAGGCAGCAAAAGGCCCAGGAGAAGCTAAACTTATTCCACTACCCAGACCAGAGCTGAAGTCAGCATCAGTCAGTCCTACCTCCTATTACTTAATGCAGCTAAAACCCAAGCAGATCAAACAACCTTCAGTGGCCTCCTGCTCCTGCTTCCAGGGGAAAACAGGTCTTCAACTTTCCCCAAGTACATCGTGCACCACTCCTGCAGTGTTTTTGGCAAGGACCGGAGCCTGGTGTTAGCACTTCTGCAGATGCAAAAGCCCATGTCTAAGCTTGCCATCACAACACTGCACAACCCCTGTCTGGAGAGCCCTGCAGCAGAAACCAAGCAGATGTGACAGCTGTTTCTTGCAAGAAAGCCCTGGGCTGGGAGCTGGAGCACCTTCAGCTCACCAGCACTCACAGGTGAAGATCCAAGATATCTCCTCCATCCTCCTCAACAGTTCACCTCAGAGAACACCTCAACAGTTTCACACTGTGCTGTACGTCCTGCACATCGCCTCCACGGGAACTCGCGGCACTCCAAACCTCACAACAGCTCATGCTAGGAAGCACAGCTGAACACAGCTTTAGCACTGGACCTCACATCTCTGGATCCAAACAAACCACTGGCTTCTACTCAAAACAGTCTGGTTACTTTCAATCTGAACCTGAACTGGCACAATTCTCTGCGAGGGGAGCAAGGAGCAAACTACAAGGATCAATCAAGTAACAAAATGGGAAAAGGTCTCTTTAAACCGTATGGTCTTTATTTCAGTGCCAATATTACAGATACAACACAAATATCCCAGTCAGAAGTAACTCAAATGGAATCCAGGGGGTCTACAACAGGCTCTGGAAATTAAACCGGGGAGGTCTGGAATAACTGGGAAGAGCAGCTTTGCAGCATAGTCTCTGTTGAGTGTCCCAGCAGGAACAGAGCCCTCAAAGACTGATCTACAAAACCAAGTATGTCTTTTCTACCCATAAACCACAACTAATGGGTTAAAAGGCTTTGAAACCATCTCTGGTAGAAAACCAGCTGCTCCTTGGATCTCTACATCTCTCGTACATCACCACGCTTTCTGGGGAAGGTACAGAAGACTGTCTGTGAATCTGCATGGATGTAGCTATTGATGGAAAGAAAGAAAATTCAAGTGTAAGGTCTTCATCTCCAAATACAGCACCAAAGCAATTTCATGGACTCTCACCAACACATCTTTTCCTGCACTGTCCCAGGTTTGCAGATGAACTCCAAGGTCTAGCTTGCTCCTGGTATGGGTGTATACAATAATGCACTGAATAGGCCACGAGAAGCCTGCAGCCCCTCCAGACACAGGGGTACAAGAAGAAAGAGGCAGGGCAGCCTGGCACTGCCCAGCTGCCCAGCTGAGCCCGTCTGGAAGTGCCTGAAGGGATGCAGCGAGCAATGAGTGACAGCACGCCTGGCCCACCCCAGTGAAAGAGACAGCAGAAAGAAGGGGCAGCTGTTCGCTTGCTGCAGAGAGAAGAAAGTTTCCCTGCTAGAAATTCCAGACTTCTCTTCCAACCAGGCTGTGTTTCTTTGTGGGGGCAGGGGGTAAAGGGAATGTTGCTTCTGGCTGTGAATGCATGTGTGAGGGAGTGCACAGGAGCCTCCACAAGCGCCAGCCTCATCAGCGGAGGAGAGGAGATTAGTCTTAACAGATATGCTTCAAAGTCAGCAATCACTCAGGAAAATTCCTCCTCGTCAGCAGGTCTCATCTGTTCCCCATGCCCATGGTGCAGTTTGGGGGATTGCCAAGGGTCACAACCTTCTTCCCAGAGTTCTTTTGATTGGGTGGGGTGAGAATAAGGATGGTGCAGAGCCTCACTGCCAAGATTGAGGGGGGAAGTTGTTCACTTCTGCTAGATCCTGCATTGCTGAGCCCTTGTGATTATACGTCAACTTGATCCGCATACGTAGTTGTTGCTACAAGAGAAAAGGGGAAAAAAACCAAACAAAACAAATTCAGGTCTTTATTAAAAGTCAGTGAAATGCCCCCCATATCCAGCTCATCTTCCATACCCCATGAATACAAAACATGGTCCTTTCCTCACCACAAGAGCTTTCTGGAAGGGTGTGCAGGGCAAGCTATGACTGCAGATAAACCCTTGATCTGGTAGGACACTCATTGCTAACTGTAGTTCTCAGATCAGGTACAAGCTCTCAAAAAGGCTACAGCACAGATTCTACCCATGTCTCTCTCTGCACTGGCCCCACTCTCACAAGCACTGAAGTAAAATACAAAAACAACTGCCTTAAAATCCCAATTTACGGTGGAAGAAAGCAGGCGGCAGATCCAGACTCTGCTGCTCCGCACTTGGGCTGGCAGGGGGAGGTGCCATTCCCCACACCGGCTGCTCACTAAAAGCAGCAGCCTTGAAACTTAAAGTACTGCATAGCTCGGTAGCGCTGTGAATGAAACAGCCCAGAGCAGACTAAAGAGTCTCTGAGCACATTTCCTCCTGCTGCAAGTAAATGATGGATCAGCTCAGAAGCTGCTCTGCACTCTGTCGTTTGGCTGTCACCCAGATATGAGGTGGCCCTTTACAACAGAGAGAGCACAGCATGCTCCGGCCAGATCCCCTCCTCTCCTCACTCTCACAAATGCTTGTTTCCTCGACACTCCAAAAGGAAAAGCAAACAGGTGGCTTTTTCTGGCTCTTTTCCGCACACCTACAGGGAAATGCATCAAGGGGATAGCAGAGGGAGGAAAGGAAGACCATGACTGCTCCAACCATCCTCAGGATGAAGAGGCTACACATTATCACTACCAGGTCAGTGTAAGCAGTGTCAGGTTTTGTCACACTTGGTGTTGTTTCAGTGTAGCGCCATGGCAGCCCACGTCCAGGCGAACAGACTTTGTACCACGCCACGGCAAACCAGGGCTGTGCCAAGGCTGCCTCCCCCTGAGCACCCAGGGAACGGCAGCACCGCGCGCAGGCTCCTGCAACGCTGCGCCCTCGGGCAAGAGTGCCCTGAAGGACACCAAGAGATGCACAAATGCCTCATCTGGAAGAGTTAACAGCAGCGAGCAGGAGCAGAGGGCGCTAAAATGGGATTTGGCACCTCTGGATCCTGCGGTGTCTGCGGCAGCTCTGGTGCCCCAGCAAGGCCAGCACTGTCTGGGTGTGTTTGACCTCGGGGCCCATCCGACGGGACACATCACCACTTCTGGCACCTCACAGGAAAACTCCTAAACCCTCCCGAGCTCAGAAAATAACTCTCAAGGTGATCTTTGAAAGGTGCTCCACAGCACCATAGAGAAATTCATACCAGAGGTATACCAGACAGAGTAATGAGCCTGGTGCCTAATACAGGCTATGGGGAGCACACTACATGGAGATAAGGGGAGATACACGGAAATCACAAAAACTATGCACTAGAAGACAGCCATTTCTTAGAAATCTTGGCTGAAATTGGAGAATTTTCCTAATTTGCACATCAGTCTAGCAGCAACACTTAACATTTAAAGCAGTACATAAGCATTAAACAAATCATGACAAACAATGATAGGACAAGGGGTAATGGGCACAAGCTGGAACACAGGAGGTTCCACTTAAATTTGAGAAGAAACTTCTTCTCAGTGAGGGTGACAGAGCACTGGACCAGGCTGCCCAGAGAGGTTGTGGAGTCTCCTTCTCTGGAGACATTCAAAACCCGCCTGGACGCCTTCCTGTGCAACCTCATCTGGGTGTTCCTGCTCCGGCAGGGGGATTGGACTGGATGAGCTTTTGAGGTCCCTTCCAATCCCTAACGTTCTGTGATTCTGTGATTAACCTATGAAAAATTTCAGATGTTTTAGGTTCTTAAAGTTATTTAAGATTTTAAGGGTGTCCCACAGAGGGAGAAATAGGCAATCTCCATTTTATTCTCCTTTCTGATGCATATTTGCAAAGCCTCTTAAGGAGGACAAGTGCACCACACCCCGCTCTCCCTTCGAGTCTGTTGTATCCCAGGCCTGAAGCCTGTAAAACAAATGAAATTATGAATAAATCACACCTAAAGATTATTTCCATCAACTCTTTAAAACTACACTCACACTAAAAACAAATGACATCACTTGAGAAAACCAACAATTTTGTTAAGATTATGGATCAAGCTACTTCTTGTGTAACAAACGTTTTGGGTAACACCGCCACAGATAGCAAGAATGAATGTTTAATATATTTCTATGGCAAGGTGCTTGCATTTCAGATATCACTTCCACAACACACAAACACCAGGCAGAACTCCTCTAGAAAAGCCAAAAAACTCATTCAACAACTATTCTGATGCAAAAGACATTAATGAGTTCAAGAAGACAGCGAACCTGTGACTCTGTTTTAGTCATATAACCGAACAGAAGAACAAACCTGTGCCCAGGACCTCCTGTATTTTTCATAACTTTTCCCTAACCATAACAAAAATGGCTGTCATTAACAACACATCATTCACAGCCAGCACTCCCCATCTCTCATCAGAGATGCTTGCCTGTCTGATCGCCACCAAATGCATGACTCAGGATGCTATCAATAACAACTGTTCTGGGGATCACTCACCTTTTGTGGATTCAGGACTTTGATGACCTGCGTGATGGTCCCCGAGTTAAAGGCAGGGATGACGCTGCTGCTGGGAGACAGGAGCTGCAGCTGGTTTTTTTTAAAACAGTTTGACACTTAAGTCAGAACATGGAGTGACTCATCTGCATCGAGAGAAGGGAAGGGAAACTCAGTTCAGTTCCTGGTCCTGACAGTGTATGTACAAGCACAATAAAGCCAAATTATCAGTTCTTCAATTCCCTATCTGTAAAGAACAAAATATTCACTAGCCCACCTGCTTTCTGCACAAGGGCTTACTGCAGTGTGTAAGATGGGCAGCGATGCACGGTTCACGTCTCTCACTCAGATAACAGTCGAGACTGTTCAGCACACCCGTACCTCCAGGAGGCCCATTCTTCCCCTAATTCCCCCCTATGGCAGGAAGGAAACCTACCCAATTAAGAGGCAGAGCACTGCTAACTCCTAGAAGTGAAACTCCAGAAGGGAATGTATTTTCCCAAACTTAAGAACATTCCAACCATGCCCTGCTCAACTGGTCTGCTCCACTACAAACTAGGCTGTATCTGTCTCCCATATTTTGTGCTGCAGCTAAGTGCAAGGGGAGACAATTCACTGCTTGAAGGAGCCGTGTCACTAACCACAGTGTGGGGACTCATTTAAACTTATCAGTCACTAAGAACTTCAAAGGTTTTTTCATGTATTCACAGCTGCAAAGAGCACTGTATATTTCTTAGAAACTAAGAATAAAGGGAAAGATTAGTGTCTTCACTTTTTTTTTGACTGAACACTTTTCTGTGTTTGGTTCCATGACAGTGGTGATTTTAAACAAGATTTTGTCCAAGCAGAAGTAGTCCAATCTGATAGGAACTGGTGTTCTACTGCATTTAAAACATTTCCTTTCAGACTAGAGATGCCTAAACTGAGCACTCAAAGAACCTGTTAACAGCTCTTAGCCTTGTTGACCAGGTTTCTGTATGCATGAAAGCACTGGTCAGGCAGCACTTGCAGCTGCCCTCAGCCTGACACTGCAGCTGCCCTGCGTGGCTCTACCTTTGGTACTGCAGCTTGGAAAACAAAGTCTGTCATCTCCAGCTCTGTGCTGTTGGAGGCCTGTATCGTGATTACAGTGACGCTGGGGTTGGTGTTTGACCTCTCAAAGGTGAAGTCAATCTTCAGCCCGTTCTTGTTGTATGCCGTAATGGAGGGGATTCCTGTAGAAAACAAAAAAGCAGCAGACGTACAGAATCTGGAGATCATTCTCAACATTACAGAACGCGTTTATTTAACCCCAGACGTGAACTCTTCTGAAGATTAAACACATCCCCTCCCTCCTGCTCCAGTGCCTGCACCACACTTCACTCCCAAATTCCCCCTTTTTTACTACCCCTTGTTTCCTCTTCTAGCTGGGTGCTGTGGCACCTTAGGCTAAGGATTTACATGTCCCTAACCTGCAGCAATATCATTGAAGAGAGGCTGTGATGAAAGTCCATCAAGCAGGAACGGAGGCTGTGCTATCTGGGGCGCAGGGGCAGATACTGGAGAACCTACAAGAAACGTTGAAGGATTATTACTTAACTATCATGAAATGAGGAGTAATTACTCCTTCTCCCAAGATCAACTGCTGCATATCATATTTCTTTACATGAAGCTCTACAAATAATTTGTGTTGTCATCCTCCCCTTCTCTGCTTTCACTAGCAAGGACTGGCTCCTCAGCAGGCATTCGAATAGCACGAATTCCTCGCATCTCCCAGTCCTCTCTGGAAAGGCCCACAGCATTCCCTGACTGGAGCCTGGAAATGCTGAAGTCTCATCAGCCGATCATGCACAGTCGACCTGCGACTTCATTCCCTGACTCCCACCTGTCTGCCAACACGGATCTTGGTAAGAGTAAGCGTGAGGACGAGGACTTGATACAAAGCGAAGAACGAGCCAGCCAGCCCTCATCCCACCCCAGGGCTGAGAACGTGGACTCAGGAGATGCAGCCTGCTCACCTGTTAGGTTGAGGTCTCCCAGGAGGTCAAGGAGCTCCCCACCAGCAGAAGCTGGCTTGCTTGTAGGTGCAGTGGGGATTACAGGTGTTATATCACTTCCCCCCAACAAGTCCAACAAATCATTTGCCTAACGAGAGAGTGGATGTAATAGTTACATATTCAACTTCCTGCTGCTTTCCCTTGCAAATGTAATGGATGCTACTTGCTCTCAGATTGAAGACCAACAGAGCTGCTGGCCAGAGAGTTTCTCTCTTTGGCTATGGTCCCATGACCCATGAGAGATCTGGTTCCCATGCTCTTGGGAGCACAGAGATAGAGAAGGAAGGAGTTTGTGCATGATGAGACAGGATGGGTGATACATAGCTTTACCCCACCCTGCTCTTGCACTCCCCACAGCGACTTCTTCCACAAACCCGTTCTTGACGCTACGGCATCAGAGCAGAGAGGTGACACAACCATCACCAGGCCAGAGCTAGCGAAAGGCAGAGGGGCAGAGAGGTGGCCTCAGCTCACTGCTGGCAGTGGCTCATGGTGTGGCCTGACAGACAGTGGAAACCCATCCCAGATCAGCTCCATTACCTGGCTCGCAGGCTGCAGTCCAGAGGGCGGAGGTTTGGTTTCCAGTACCGCTGGCTCTGTCTCTCCGTTGGTCTGCACAATCTCAGTAGGGCCGTTTGTGGTGACTTTCTCCATTACTGGCATTCTCTCAAGCAGGGCTGGCCTGAAAGAAGCTGACATAGTTACACTGTGCCATCTACCTGGATCACAATCCAAATACTTATCCAGAAGATGACATACAGAGGGCAACCTGACTTTTCCTTTTAGCTCCAATGCAGGGCAACTGACCACCTTGAGCTGCCTTACAAAAGCAATCTCTGGCACTCTGCAGTTGACAGCTGAAAGCCAAACAAGCCCTCCTGCCTCCTGTTTCCCCCTCATTCTTGACAGTTTCCACTGTGGGTCTAGGATGACAAACCCAAGACAAAGATTAAACAGTTGAGCAGAGGTGGATTAACTGCAGACACGGGACACTTGACTGCTCCATTCCACAAGCAGCTGAGTCAGAGTCAGCTCATCCAACTTCTCTTTGCAGAAGGGTGAACAACTTGCAACAGGTGACAAAGTTGGAAAAGCAAATCATTGTGTTCTCATTTAACCAAATAAAGTTTCCAAAGAGATTAAGTTCAGCCCTGAAGAGTACCCTCCCAAAATGATACAGAGACTGGAGACACAGGAACCTGAATCCTGACATCAAACCAAAAAACTAGGAAAACCTGCATAGGGAGAACTAGTCTGCAATACAAGGTAGGCCATTACCCCTGCAGATCAAAGTGCTGCATTTAACAGGGGTAAGCCACATGGTCTACACAGCTTTTGGGCTGAAAAAGTATTCCAATGCCAACAGTGGGCCACATTTTTGATCATGAACAAAGTCTTAATGAGCAGAAACTATTAAACATTGACCCTTACACTGTAATTAACATTAGAATATACTGGGGGAAAAATACAGATGCTGCTTTGTAACACTGAATAAAGTTCACGTGGTATTTCTGAAGTGCAACACTTTCCAAAACTACAAGTAGCACACACTGCCCAGCAGTCAGATGACCGCCAGATACCGCTGTCTGCAACGGTCACCTCAGATCAAAGCCTCTCACGCTGGAGTTTTCTCAATCACTCGGAAGGCTCCATGTGCAGCCCTAGGCAGCTCACATGCTCCAGCTCATTACCATGACTTTTCCAAAAACGATTTTGAGTTGCTGCCTGGATCCCATAGGAGGAGAGAAAAGAGGGAATCACAAGGATGCTGTGTCCTACAACATCCACACAGCAAATAGGATGGCACCTACAGAAAAAAGTGATTGTGAAGAGCCCCTACAAACACAGGCAGTATTTAGTCCAGTGGCATCCCAGGAATTCTAGCTCCTCTGTAATCCTACCAAGATCACCAGAGAAAGCTGTCAAAGCACAAAATGTGGTACACAGGAGATCAGAGTAGATTAGAACGATCCTTTTCAAACACCAAAACTCATCAGCACTTACCTCATGTGATCATATTTCTTGAAAAGTGCATTATATTCCACTGCCCTCTGCTGTAGCTCCACATCAATGCTGCTGCCGTAAATGGAAACTACCTTCTTAATGCGACTGTGTGGGAGCAGGGAGGGGAACAAAACAACACAACACAGCACGGAATTAGCAGCAATAAGCAAGGGATTAGCATGTGTCATCCAGAAGACACTATCTGGCCTCTACTCAACAGGTCTCCTGTGTAACTCGTTTACAACAGCAGTCACTGCTGCTTTCCTGGAGTATCTATGCAACACCCATTTTTGAACTGTCCTCTCACAACAGCATCAGCGGGTGATTAATACACCACAAGGCATATCATAAGAAAACTCAACTACCCCCACCAAGAAGTCATCAGTAGGAAACAAGGCTATTTTTCTCTCCATCATCTGAAAAAAGGAACTGGGAAGAACAGTCCACAGAAAGGAAGGACTCATCTTCCCCACAAAGTGGTTTTCAAGCAACCACAACATAGATTAAGTCCCTACACAGTAGAGGCCATGCAGAGAAAACAGCACACATCAGTGGAAGTCTTCCACCCTGCAAGCAAAGGAGGCCTGTAAAACCCAGTAACCAAGGAACCAGCACATGTTCAAGGAACACTTCTACTGCAGACAATTGGTGTCAGCATTTTGCAACAAAACCCTGTGCAGTACAACATCAATGAGAACTCACTTGACAGTGCAGGTGAACCTTGTGGAAAGCTTCATGATGGCAGTGAGAGCATAGCCTCGTGTAACAGATGCAGACATATTAGATATCAGGACGCTTTCTAAAATATCAAGAACTTCATCCTCTGTTACCTGAAAAGGTACAGAAATGTTGGGCTGAGAGAGAAAAGCTTTGCAGCAAGGCTTCTGAGCAGCCCCAGTCTCAGCCAGGCGCACAGCTTCTGCTCTTTCCCAAGCTGTACCTGTATGGGTTCCTCCTCCTCACACTGACCAGACACCAGGAGCTCTCCATACTCTCCTATGCACCAAGAGGCCACTTGCACCAGGGGTTGCTGTTAGAAGAAGAAAAATCAGATGCCTCAGAGACAAATGGATACCTGCAGGACCAATTAAACCATCACCACTTCCCAGAGCAAGCTTAGCCCTCCTCCCAGCCAAGGAAGTTCTCCACAGCAGAACAGCAATATTTGATATGATCACAAATTTCGTAAGAGAACTAGAGAAAATAACAAGACCATGAACTTAAAGCAAACATGCCTCCTCTGCAATCTGTCCCTTGGAGCTACACAGCATCACGCTGACTTAGTAAACATGCTTACTGCAGCACAACGAGGAAACTGAAGCTGGTCGCTTTTGGTATTACCTGGGAGTAGTCACCAAGGATGGCTTTGTAGAGTCTCTGCACAGTGTAAGCATGCATCTCCACACTATTCGTTATCAGCTGAATCAGATTGGGCACAGCATCATCACGAACATAACTTCCTGCCTGCAAGAACAATTGTGTATTCAAGAGACAAACACAGGTTCTTAGGTTTCACCATTTGGCTTCTCAGTAACACCCACAATCTGCTGATATCCTTCACAAAGCCACGTGCATAGAAATAAAAATCAACCTCCTCATCCCCACGCACTTTATGGTTGATTTTGAGCAGGCTCAGATGGGTAGAAGTACAGGACAGCAGTTTTCCTAGTGAACTCAACTATACCTGGAGAAACCCGTAATACAGATACCCTGAAACTGGCAAGAGAATGGAGTGTGGACATAAGAAGCCTGTGCTACAGAAGGAACAAAACCTAAACATCTTTGTTAAATTGAAGGCTTTAAGTCAAAGGATACCCTGGGGGCAGAACACAGTTTATTCAACCGCCTGCTCAAAGCCAGACTCTGCCAAATAAGCCCAGGACCTCGCCTGCAGTCACTCTTTGGTTAGGGAGTAGAACAGGGAGCTTGGAGGGGAAAGCCCACTTTAAGGCCAGGAAACTGTGGGGCAATTCATAATCACACAGCTTTGGCACTGAAGGGGAGATGTTTGCTGGTCAAAGCCTGCTCTGTTCAGGCACTCTGGCATGCAAAAAGAAGAAACTGGTTGACCTGGCTGGGCTGCTGAAGTGAGAACCCACCTGCCCAAAGACAGCTGATGGCACCTTTCTGTGTTAGCTCTCATCAGCTAAACTGAAAACGATGCTCATCTGTAAGAGTCTGCAGTGAGCAGCCTCATGAATACATCTTCATAAATGGCTTCTCCAGCAGCCAAGAGGAGAAAGTTACTTTACTGAAGGAAGTAACCTGTGAGCAATTCCCACAGCCAACCTTCTAATGGAAATCAATTCTCAGTTCAGAGGAATCTACTTTTTATCTGTTTCAGGGTGGCAAAACAGCACACAAGACAGACTTGCTTCTTGAGGAACTTCTCCAATTTGAACACTCATACTGATAAAAATCACTCTCTCAGGGAACACGCTGCCTACCCAAGTGAGCAAGATCCCTTCCCTCTCGTTTGCTAAAACACTGCTCCCATTCCACCTCAGCTGGGACGTTCAAGAAGAAATTCATGTAGGTAAAGAGTACAATTAAACCCAAAGAAGAGGAAATAGAAAGCTGCTGATACAATATCATTAAAAAAGCTTTGATAAGCTCAACTTGGAATAATTCCAAGAAACTGTTTCACCTCCTCTCTCTTTGCAGGCCACTTAAGGCTGTGTTCACTCTCCCCTGCAAGCACTGTACACTGGAATCACAGATAGCACAAAAGCTGTCCTAACTTCAAAATGAATGCGATTACTGCAGTACAAAAAATCTGCTACACACTATCTTCTGTTGTGTTTCTGAAATCACACATTTCTTCTAGAAAAAAAACACCCAAAACACTCAGTCATATTTACTGAGCTGACATATTTCTCACTGGCTGCCCAAGGTCACTACCATAGCAGTGCACTTCCTCCGTGTATTGCAGCACTTGTTATCTGCCAGCCTTTATTGCCATCTCCAACTTGATGAAGAGTAACTCCCTAACTTAAAACACTGATGTAGTCGCACACAAGAGAGGCAATTTCACTTACCGTTGTTAAGACTCTCATAATTGTGTCTATGTGCCAGCGTTTGGAAGGAGCATATCTGGTAAAATTAAAAAAAAAACCAAGTTAGAGCAATAACTGCTCACCTTCACCACCACCAAGAAACCCATCACCATCAGCACCTCCCCATCAGTCACTTCCTGGCCCATTGCTTCCTGCGGAGATGCCAACAAAACACACAAAAAAACCCACAAAAGAAAACACCAGACACTCCACATTCCTTGACTTTTTGGTATTAATGCTGACATTGGAAAGCTGAATGCATATACAAGTCTGTATAACATAGCACAGCCATACGTTGCATATAAAATACTTCAAAGTCAGGCTGCTGATTACAATGGCTCAACAGCAATGAGACCATCTCACTTGTACAACCACCCCGAGAGAATTGGTGTGCGTGGAGCAGGGGCAGGACCACGTCAGCATAAAACCTGTTCCGCAGTGCAGCAGTAATCAATATACCCGACTGGTTTGGTGATATGAGGACTATCCATATGGGACACACTAGTGTGTCCTGGTCCTCAGAGTGGGTTAAAACTGACAAACCATACAGAAGTCAGCAAATGGGAGAAGGGATGATCATATATTCTCTCTCAGAGGGTGAGGAGGGGGCAGGAAAAAATCCATAAAATGCTCATAGTTTTGAGGACGTACAAAAAATTAATAGCAAGTAAATTGACCCCATACTTCTCAGCTGCAAGAAATATTCCAGATGCACAGTCTGCCTTGAACTCTGGTTCACAGGAATCCAGGAAATACAGCAACTCCTTCATCATTCCACGGACATTGTTCCCATTAACAAGAGCAAAACTCAGCTCCATTGCACGCCTGGGGCAAGAGACAGAAAACCAATAAAGTATCTTCAGCTAGTGAAGTACACAAACCTAAATTCAGGTACTGAACCGCGCTTACCTTTTAATTAAGAAGAGAGCAGTATCTATTAGTGCTGTGAGAACGGCCCTCCACTTTACACGCGCCAGTGCTCTTTACAGAACCCACTCCCTCTGCACACGCTGACACCAGCACTGGCAGAGCACCGGCTCCTCCTCGTACAGGGCAGAGCGCAGCTGTTTCTTGCTGCGTCCAGCACAGGCTTGAAGCCTCATCCTTTGCCCTTCTACTTGAAGCTTCTGCAGTTGCTTCTAGCACAGCTCTCCCATTCTGACATTTATTGAGTGAAGGCTACCATCTCCAAATGTGATTGATAGCTGATTGCCAACGTTGTACAGACATGTTAAAATGCATTAAATATGAGCAGTCCCACTGATTTTGTCTTGCTCCAGTATCAACTGCAGGTGCACAGAAGTACTTAACACCAGGCATTTACATCAACACACGTTGCTTACCTTCAGTCATATTACATGGTTCGTTTGCCACCAAGTTCCTAATTATGTAGTTTGATCATATTAAGCAGACAGACAAAAAAAGACAAATTAAATGGCAAAGCCATTCTGAATTATACCACATAGATCAAAGAAGCACTGCAATGGTTAAAGGATGATGAGAACAGGCCATGCCTCAAACAACCCAAACCAGGTCTACGGTGTCTTTCCCTCAAGTCTCAGCCCTTCCAACTTGCTACCTGGGGGCTCTGACACCCAGAATGTATCGCTTCAATGGAAGCAGTGCATTGTCAGCAGCACGAGTGTCAGCATGGCAGCATCATGCTCTGCTGATGGATCACTCACAGGCTTCATCCTCCAACAGCACTCCAACATGAAGCTCTGTCCTCTGCCGCACACCCAACCTTTCCTACCAGGTACCAACAAAACGCTGTTGTTGCCTTCTATCCAAAACCCAGAGGCGGCTTTGCTGTTCCTCAACCCAGCCGCATGCTGATTCTGGCTCTGAACAGCAGGAGCAGCCCGATCTGTTCAGCACATAAGATACAAATTTGTGTTTTGGGGTAGACTGCAACTGTAAAAATAGATTACGGGATACCCATCACAAAACAGATAAAACTAAGTGAGACAGACCCAATTTCTTGCCTATTGTGTACATATTAGATTGAGCAGTGCCGTTCAAAATCTAGATCTGATTCAAAGATGGGCACAAATTTGCAGGATGCCCATCACAACAAGTATCTATGATGTATCTAATCAATTTGACAAGATGGAAAAAAAAAAAGAGGTTGAACGATTTTGAAAGTATATTCATGACGTGATGAAAGCTCAATACAATTCTGGCCTGCAGCAGACAGATTTCACAAGACGCAACTGTTCCCATCACTGACATGTTGTGTGCTGCACTGAGCTCAGACCACGGCTACAGAAAGAACAGCAATGAGGAAGAGAGCTCTGACAGAAAGAGCAGCAAACGACGGGCTGAAAGACCCAACACAGAAGATTAAGAGCAGTATTCCACATAGGCTGGGCAAAAGCGAGATCAGGTAATTCAAGAGTATCTACGAGTGCCTGACAGAAACAGGAGAAAGTTACTACCATGAGTAAAAGATAAATGAAGTAATAAGAAACAGAGGAAGAAGTTTAGATTGAGTATCAGAAAAGTCTTTCTGTAGTGAGAAGTAAGGTTGCAAGCTCTTTCATCAGAGAAGCAGCAACGTACCAGTATGGAAATGACAAATGAACGCCAAGAATGCGTAACAGGACATGGTTTGTAAGCAAATTATTTGAACAATCAAGTCTGAATTCTACCACTGCCTAATCAAATTTAACATAGAATCCATTATTTGGATGGCTTAACACTGCCTCAAGACAATATGGCACTGCCTGTTCAACTGGGAAAGAAAAGCAGTGTTGAGCGTGTCAGAGTAGATTTGACGAGGATCATACTTTGAGGTTTTCCATCTTGTTGTGAGCGCACAACCTGATCTCCATCGAGACCATTTTGGAAAAATTCAGGCAAACAGAAAAACCTTTTTTTCCAATCCAAGATGCATAAAATGTAAAAGCAGCTTCCCAAAGAAGGTGGCTGCACATCTTCACCACACTGTGCATTAATACGAGTCTCTCCTACAGTTCCCCAAGATTACTGTCATTTTTCCCTATGTCCTGCTCACTTTCCACAGGCTGTTAATCTGGAGAGTCTATTTCACTGATATTTCAATTACCTTTTAATGGAGACATCCAGATCCTTCAGACAGTCCACAATCGTGCTTCTGTGCCGCTGTACTGCGTTATGGTCTGTCTGCACGGTTTTCAACAACGACGTCAAAGCTACGTATCTGTGGTAAGGACACACGGTAATAGTTGACAGCAGGCATTTAATTTCTATGCACACTGACACTGCCCAAAACTCAAGTCATATTTAGCAACAGAACAGGGCTCCAATGGAAATCTCCCAGGGGCTGCCTTCAGAGCTGAGTGACCACACTGGGCTGTGACATCCCTAACACCAGGCTGTGACAACTCTAACACTGTGCTCCTGCCCAGACAGGTCCTGTCCCTGCTCCTGGGCTCATGTCAGCTGTCCAGTCCTCATGACGATTTTGGAAAGATAAGACAATTAAAGAGCAGACCTCTGCAGAACCCACACTCAAACCAGCATCAGTTACACTTCCCAAGGCTAAAGTCTTCTACCCATACCACAATGTGCCATCAAAATGCTCAGAGATGGGACTTCATTCTAGCAGTTGCAGCAATTCCATTTCCAGCTTCATAGTGACCAAAGCTCAAACAAATTTCCTTGTTGGCAACAGCATACAATCATAAAAACCAGTCTTTGCCTAATTGGTCAGATCTCCAATGCCACCTCAGATCTGAATATCACCACAGACCAGCTGGGACAAGGCAGGAGATCCACAGCTTACTGGAAAAAAACCTGTGACTAGATCAAGAAATCACATGTCCAGAATTAGGTCCTACACCATCATACACCTTCAACTAAGAAGGGCAGAGCCATGGTTAAGATCTTCACAGGGAAAAGAATGCACCAAGCAAGTGAAAAGCCAGGCACAGTCATAGCAACCCCAACAACAGCACTTCCCAACAGGGTCTCTTGGAAAGCTCTGCTTCAGCGTAATCTGTGTGAAACTGCTTCTCACACACTTTAAACTGGGTTTTGCCAAAACGCACGACGTAACACTTACCTAATATTTTTGTCGTTGTTTAATAAGAAACGGCCTAGGATGTTAATGGCTAACACCTGCAGAAAGAGACAGGGAAGGGCAGTGATCAAAAAAGGGCGCTGGTCACCTTCATCGTGTCAAGCTTTTACAGGCAATGCATCAAAGCTGCCATTGTGGTTCTTGGCCAAATGTGTAACATGAAGAACTCTAAAGCTGACTGAGCAGAGGAAAAGCTAAGACAAACACAACACAAGCTCCCTTCCACTCACAAGGGAACAGTCTACAGGAAGTTCTGCTTTTTTACAATAACAAAAATTAAAAAGCAAACAGCACTTTCTGAAGAGGCAACAGTCTCATCTAGAGCCAGATCTGGAGCTCGGGTGAAACAAGGTTGCTTCATGTCCTCTACACAAATCACTCTAACACAAGCCTAGGAAAATAAAAATGCCACCGCAAACGCAACTTACTCTCAGTCCACTCTCAGATTTTATGTCCATAATAGTCAGCACAGTTTCATAGAGAATGGCGTTTCCCACATTTTTACTTGTTTCTGTGTTAGTGGCAACCTAGAGAAAAGAAACAAAACAAGTGACTCCAATGCATCCAAACCAGATCCCTTTTGTGCTGTTCTGCAGAACGGGCAGTAAAACCAACCAGTCCCTAGCAAACAAGCATCACACCTATGAACATCGGTCTCCTGCAGAAAATTCAACACAGCGAGCAGCTGTATTCCTCAGCAGCGCTGCTGTATCCAAATCATTAAGTAACCATAACAGAAAGTTTAAGATGCAGACCTCACCTGTGCAAGTATATCATTCATTGCTTCACTAGAATCATCATCATTTCGCCCTAAAATTCTTAGTAAGCGCAGGATTCGACCCTATTTGACAAAATAAAACAAACAAACAAACATCTTATTGGATGGCAGAGCTTTGCACATGGAACATGAAACACCCAGTGCACGTCCTGAGGAGTGGCAAAGAAGCCAACAACTGGATTTCCATTCCTAAGCAAAATGTTTATCCTCTACAACACCTTTACCAACAGGAACAGGCGTATGCTGCGCTCGTTTTCTTCCCACTGGGCAGAACCACTGAAGTGCCCCCACTGCCCAGCAGCACAGCCTTGCAAGACCAACACGTGGTGCTGCTGCTCCCCTGTGTCACACTCCACATCAGACACCACAACCGCTGTCTGAAGTACAGCAGGGGTCTTTCACTAGGGCAGATGAAGAGCATTTGCACAATCAGCTCTAATAAAGACAAATTATTAGAATCAACACAGCTGCCCAGAGGTAATCCCTCATCCCTAAGGCTCAAAATACAGTACTGGAACTAAAGCTATAATTGCTGTTCGCATCGGTTCTTACCTGCAAGAAGGGGTCACTGATCCCAGACACATCATGCTCTGGTGAATATCCAGACATGATAAGGTTCTTCAGAATACGAACTAATTGGGGAACAAGCTGCAAAGAAGAGAGTTGTGCTGTTAGGGCATTGTTCCTTCCTCCCCCCCGCCAGCTCTGACACACAGGTTCAATTTCAACTCTTGTATCGGAAACAAGTCAGTCTACAGATCCTTCTGCAGCAATCAACCTGCACACCTGGAGCTGATGGTACATGAGCTGAGCTGGGTCACCACTAAAACAGCTGAGACAGAACCTGAGCACCACATTGTAGCACTGAAGTAGTAAATCTACCAGAGCTTGGCAGTCGAGACCTGAGAGGAGACACCAACTGCAATTCCTCTTCATGAGCAGGGGATGTGCTGGGACTATTAAAACAGCATCGTTCCAGGACTTCACTTAGGGGTTTGACATGAGCTCCTGGCTAATTCTGAGCACACATCTCCCCAGTATCATCTTGTCAAGAAGGGAAGAGCAGCAACACTAAACTGACCACACTCTTTGCTTCACTGCTGCTAGAAAGGTTCTGCAAAACTGCAGAGAGACTGATGGAAGCACTGCTACTACGCCAGATTCGGGAGCATCAAATCCAATCAACTTACGCTGCTCATGTTTTAAAGTTTCTTTCCAAATGTGTGGGCTAAAAACTTTCAGAAGCAGCTAAGATTCCTCGGATGTTGATGGCACTGGTGTCCCAGTAGACATCTACCCATAGGAATAAGTGATCTTTCAAGACCTGGAGACAGCTTTGAAGAAATGCTACCTATTTGCAAAGGTTTGGTTCAGCTCCCTCCATCTCATGCATCTCCAGCAATGCGCCTCATCTGTCCGTAATACAATTTCTCTGTAGCATCTCACACATGCCAAGCAAGTAATCAATTAGGGCAGAACGCAGCTAATAAGCCAATCATTAAAGCAGACAAGCTATAAGAAACTTACTATTTATCTCCAGAAACATTCATAGCAGCTATGAGTAAAGAAACAGTCTCAGGGATGAAATGGAAGCTCATCTCCAACACATCCTATGAAAAATCTTAAGGTTGAAAGACAGAATCTGGACTAATTTTCATGGAATGGTAAGAGAAAAACCACTCCTGGTGGAGGACACAGAGATGCAGATCTCTACAAGCTTTATTCCTTACATAGGAAGTGTATTCTGTCCTTCTCAATGCTGGTCTTATTAAAATGATGACAAGTGAGACAGAGGTGCGATGGTGGCTGCACTAAGTGGGTTCTTCACTCCTGAAGCACAGACAGCACTGGGACAGCATCATTCTTCCTCTCTACTCCACGCACAATTACAGTTTATCGAAATGTTCTCTACAAAACCCTTCCCAATGATTCACCCTAAAGACTTCACAAGTGTTCCCGTCCTTGAGATGGGCTGCT
>NW_010160668.1:8051-19554 GCF_000695765.1 Mesitornis unicolor | reverse complement strand
CCTGCTGTATGTCAGGGGTTGCATTCACGCTACATTTTTCCAGATCAGAAATTGCCTATAGCAAAGCTGCCACTTCTGACAACATAAAATCAAGACACTGCTTCAGATTCAGGACAGGCAATAGCAGAAGGTGCCAAAGCCACGATGTGCCTTACAGAGCACAGCAGCTGAATGTGGACCTACTAAATGGGCAATGCTTTCTGGAGTCAAGCCCCGTATGTCTGTGGTACAGCACAATAAGAAAACCCCCTGAGTTTCCGCATCACCTCTTTTTATTCCTATGCTCTTCAGGAATTACACACTCCTCTGAAAATGTGCATTTCATAAAACACACAAAAGGAACCATGAATTTCCTATTATCTGCCTTAAAGAGGAAACCAAAGGATGCTGCAACATCTTCCCTGGGTGGAGTGCCCTGTGGAAGTGTTCCTGAACCTCAATTAACAGTTTCTTTGCCTTCCAATGTGCCAGAGTTATCAGGACAAACAAAGGGAAGCATTACAGCCATGGAGATCGGCTGGGGGCCGCCCAACCCTCAATATTCTGTAGTCAAATTTCATCCATGAAAACACTGGCAATGCAGCTGCACTCAGTAACTCTTTGCAGCACTGTAAGCCCACTTACTGGTGACTAAGTACCGTCCTTCCTGCTGCCTTCTGGAATCACCCAAACTTGCCCCATGACTCAGGCAAAACACAAAGCCCAGCTTGTGGTAAGAAAGCCCAGGGCTACAGTTTGCATAGGCATTAAATAAATCCCTAAAGTATTCCACAAATGAGAGAGAGCTGGAGGAAAGCAGGCTCATGCTCAGAGAAGGCCACAACAGAGCTTCAGGGCTGCCATGGGGAGAGAGGTTTAGTGACAAGGCAAGACCAGCACACAAAAAGCATTAGACAAGTACAACTGATCTAAGCGTGTGGCATCAATCACAAATGTGGGACACAGATCTACTGATTGAATGCAAGCATGCACCATCCAGAAGAAATAACTCTTACCTTTTCATTCTAACACACAGCAGGATTCCAAACAGACAAGAGGGACAAAACAGACGATGCAGGCATTAGGGACAGATCAATGTTATACCATTCACAGCATAAACATCTACAAGAGATAGCTAGCAAAGACTGTACCCAGTACTCAAATTTTGCAGACTCAGCTCTTCTCTCTTTTCCCCATGACTATCATCTTAACTGAGCACTCAGTAGCAGGGATGGCTGCCTCCAAGATGGCCCCAGTCCCACTTTCATTACTGATTCGACATCCACACCCAGGGCGGGGGAAGATGCAGGCCAAAGCGCTACGATGCACCCAAGGATGCAGGGTCTGAAATCCCTCGAGCCAAGGAAGAAGTCAACTGGGCATGCAACCAGTAAGCACCTTGAAGACTTTCAGAGGAGCAAATGGCCAGTCCTGCTCTACCGGCTCTGTTCAGTTTCTTCGACCAAGAGGTCAGAACGACACCAATGACATTTTCAGATGCCCTTCTATAGTGGTCTTGGACACAGCAGTGATTCTGCACAGCAATTACCGCAAACAGCACAAGTCTGTGCTGGGGCCTGGGGGGAACAAACATTCCTGACCAGAGGAGCAGGAGTGACTCTGGCTCTCAAACCCTTCAGTTAAAATGGAAAACGATACAATGCAGCATGCACCAGAGAGGAGGCATCTACAGAACTGGAACTTCCACTGGCATTTTTGACCCAAGTTTATAAAATTGTGTGGCTGTGGTGAACGCATTCAGGTGTTGGTATAAGCCTCAGCTTTTCATTTTTGCCTCTTTATGATTAATACTTTTGTGATGTGCACATTGCTTTCACTAGGGACACTAAGAGGACACATCAGTAAAAACAACACAAAACCCAGAAAAAACCCAACCCACCACAGACAAAACTCGATGTTAATTCTACAATATTATCAGTTCACACTTACCTTTCTAAAGTGTGCGAGCATGTCTGGGCTTCTCTCACACATCTCTGTGAGGAGGACAACTGATGTGTGAAGAACACCTAAAGGTGAGAGGCGGGGGGAGGGGGGAAGAAAAAAGTATCTACATTTAATATAACTTCACTGGCTCCAGACATGTGTCAAAGACTGCAAGGGAAAGCAGACAGCAACATGCTCATGTCTTAAAGCTGCAACTAAAGGCCAAAGAATGAGAGAAATTGGATTTTGGCTGCAGAAACTTGCACAGTAAATACAGTCAGATGGTAACAGCCATAGTTGGACTGGATGATCTTTAGGGTCTCTTCCAACCCAAACCACGCTATGATTCTGTACACACCTGGTACTCGGGAAGGACAGTATGTGCTAATTACATTGTAGATGTTGAGTTTCTCACGCTTTGTTTTCCTTCCCTGATCTGGGTACCATGGCCAACCTCACGTGACCACAATGGGCCTCCCTCAGCAGGGCTCAGACCACAGCAGGCTGCTGGGTCCAGTCGTGTCTGCACATCGGCAGCCACCTGCTGTGTGCCCTGCCTGAACCAAACCGAGTGTCTCTGAACACAGCCAGCAAAGCCAGTTCGGTTACAAACCGTTTAACTAATGTCAATGCTAGACAACTTGTTAGTGAGATACAGCCCTGTAAAGCACGGAACTTCAACAAGTAGCATGATTTAACACCTGCATCCAGCTGTAACACAGCAGTCCTTCTCAGATGCTAGCTTTTTTAGTTATTCATTTTCTGTAGCTGTTAAGTCTGTACCGGAGACCTCCTGACTCAGAAAGAGACTAGAAGCCTGCTTAATAAGCAACATTTTCTACAGAGATGACAACATTTATATTCCACAAGCTATGCAGCTTTCTGACCTATTGCAGGTTTGATCCAAAATCTGTTTTGTGGTACATAAATATCTATCTATAAAGTTTGTGTCACAGCTTTCTTACATTGACACTGCTTACTTATCACTGAGACCTGCCAGGAAGCTGCTAGAAGCTTCATATATATTCTCCCACAAAGAATGCTCAGCACAAAGCCCCCAGCTAAGACTGCTGGAAAGGAGACAGTGATTTTCAAAGATAAGGAAAGGAGAAATGTGATCCAGTTCTTGAATTCTGGTGAACCCAGACTCGATCCTCTGCTTGGCCAAGGCTTGAAGAGGAGCATTCCCATCTTCAAAACAGGAACAGTACAGCTCTCAGCTTTTCAGGGTTGTGTAAGACAAAGACAGAGGATCTCACGCTACCAAGCTGGATCATGCAGGCATCACTTACTAATGAAGCAAATATTATCCTTTCTGAATTATATTTGTTTTCACTGCACAGAAATGTGAAGAAACAAATAATACAAATACATCAAAAGTTCTTGCCAGACAAAAGGCTTACACAGCAAGTGCACCATCCCGTAAAGAATGGCATAGCCCTGCTAAGCAGTGTCTCAGATATTACCATGGTTCTTCTCATTCAGCAGGTTTTTGGTGGCTGGCAGGAACATCTCCATCAGTTCAGGCACCTTCCTAATGACGTGCACAGCGCACAGTGCTGCCTGTATGGGAAAAACAGCTCTGTTAGTACATCCTGCAATGACAACGAGACATGGTTCGAGAACATCTAGCACAAATTTCACGATACACAAAGGACTGGAAAGATGATGGTACATTCTTCCATCTCTCTACTACAAGTGATACTAAACAGCATCACAGAGAAGAGTTCAGTGAAACCACCACAGGGCAAGGGGGAGCACCGAGCTACAAAGTAACGCTCATTTTTACATTATTCACTTCAGAAGTGATATTAACTGCAAAGCAGCTTGCCTTTAATAGGGCTACTTCAGTCTGTATTCCTGTTGCTAGGGAAGGGATAATGCATTGGAAGCAAGTAATGCAATTTATGTCAGATTTATGGCTCATTTTCTTTCCTTTGAATATCATCTCCTTCCCCACAAAATAACTTCCTCCTGCAAGCGATGGGTCTTATGAAAAATACAAGTATACTGCAAAAAAAATTGCCTACTTCTTCGAGGGTGCAGAAGCACCAAGAGACACTGTTGTATGAAGCACCAAGTGTGCTGAGGACCTCTTCCCAGGATATGGCAACACCTCTCAGCATTGCTTTCTCTAGACAAAGCGGTAACAACGCATCTCTTCCTAAATCTTACCGCTCCCCACTCTCTCCAAGACTTAACAATGAAACAGATTTAAAAGAACAAGGGTTATTAAGCTTTGCAGATGCTACAGCACACTTGCTATGGAAACGAGACAACTGATAAGTGTTTACCCATTTCAAGCCCTTAACTCTTCTATCTCACACAATATTGCCATCATCAACAGAAGAGATGACAAAGGATCAAATCTTCAGACATGAGCCTGCACTGTTCATGATCAAAGCTTCTCTGGACTGAGAAGACACAGGAATAAACCTGAGGACCAGAAGTTTGGGGTTAATGCCTGAATGTGCAGGTGTTGACATTACCATCAATAACCTTAAGGCAGCGGGTATCCAAACAGAAACAACCGCCTGTCGGAGACTTGTCTTTTAGAGGATTACACACATTCTTGCTATAGACAGGGAGTTTCGACCTCTGAGTTGCACACTGGGGAAAATACTCAGCCAGTGTGATCCAAGCCATCTAATATTCCAGATACCAGTCAGGTAACAAATCAATCTTGAGCTTCAATGCATTAACAAGGTATTCAGAAGTTCCCTGAAGTACCTTCTTCCTAAGATAGGAGTTGGAAGTTTTGAGGAGCTTTTCCACCTCTCCTGCAAGGTCTCTGCACATTTCTGAGGAGCCCATGCAGCCGAGAGTGCAGAGTGCCAGCCCCTGCACATATTGCGTGCTGTGATTAAGGTCACTGTAAAGGAGAACAAAAACAAAAGCCAATCAGCATGCACAGAGAGAACCCGAACACACAAGAAAAGGCATCTCTGTCTACAGTCATCTCACCAGCTGCACAAGTGGCCTAGGAGAAGATGCTCAGCTATTTGGAACACACATTAGGAGCAATAGCAGCTTTGAGGGCACATACCACAGGGTTGCTACTACTTCTACTGAGTATCCTAAGAATTGCAAAGATAAAATACTTGGTTAAAACTATCAGGTGGGTATCTAGGGATTGAGCTGAGAAGAGGGAAGACCACGCAGAACTCCACTGAAACTTCTAAAGTAAAGCCAAAATGTTGTATTTCAGAACTTGCATGCAGAAAAGAGCCTAACGTGAAGTACAGTCCTGCAGTGACTCTGTGGACTGTCCCCGTTTAAACACGGTCTAGGATAGACTTTAGCTTCTGCATGTACAAATGAAGCAGTATGTAAAAATCTGTGTTAAAATATCCTCTATCCTGAGTAAATCCACGAACCCCACCACCCACACCCCTTGAATGTAATCCACACAGGAATTTTGTTCAGCGATCCTAACTGTTCATATGCCCAAGGAAGCCGTGAAAAGCGGTCAGTATAGAAGTTAAACCACCTACAGTCAATGCTATTCAACGTCCCACTATATACAAGACAATACAGCTTCCACATGGCAACCCCTAAAGCCTTTAAAATAGATTTCCACGCTACTTTTCCATCAGACTATTTGGTACTCATGCTACCACAGTATCCAGGATTCAACATTGAACAAAGGAAAAACTGTGGTTCCTGGTTTGAGAGGCCAAGGGAGCAGGGAATGGGCACAACAGGAGAGCACAGGAAACGACGTGCAGAAAAGCAGGAGACAGTGCTCGGGCTGTAACGTCAAGCAGCTATGGCAACATGCAGATGAAGGAACAGACAGCACATGCTGCTAAAGAGGTTGGTTTTTTGTTTCCTTTCTTTAACAATTTTTTGGCAGCTATATAAAGCTGTGTGTATAGCAAGTATGTGCTTCACAAGGGTGATTGCATTTTTTGTATCAAAAAATCGAGATCTTGCTATAAAATAACGGAAGACAATGTCATAAACCAAAAAATATCTAGATAAAAGCAAGACAAAATGGTAGATACAGAAGCCAAAGGAGAAAGCAATTAACAACCCACCAAGGCAGTGGGAAGCTGCCCACGGGGTTTTGCTCAGCTTCAGTCTGACCCATTTCCAGTTCAAACCCACTACACCCTTACCACACAAACTCATTTTAGCATAAATAACCAGAAAAGGTGTTAACCCAGCAGCCCATTCGAACGGAGCCTCCCAGGTACAACATTTCAGTGAAATATTCTTTAGCCAAATGTCTCTCCTCTCCTGGACACAAGGTCCAAAGTCAGCAGATCCTCAGGCCTGCAGTTCTGTCAAGTTTCTTTCCAAGCACTTTGAGGATCAATACTTTACTCACCAATATCTGGGAGATTTATGTTCTAAAAGTAAATAATAATAAAACCAGACACACCACACACAACCAAGCAAACATTTAGGTAAATCAACTGGAATTCAGTTCTTCCACTCATGCTCCCATCCATCTTGAAAAGGGGTGTTACTGGAAATGCACCAATCATCATCTACTAAACTATAATGTAAACCAATGGCCGTTCTAAGAGCATTTTGCTGGGAGAAAAAGAATAATTTAAAAAAATAACAATTTTCCATCACCTGTTGTCTGATTTCAGCAAGATACCAAGCAAACAGCACAGCCCAAGTTGCTGCCTTGCTTTCAGGGATAACTATTGATCAGGACTGTTAGGCCAACCTTCAAAGCAAGCAGAACACACAGCCCTGATGATCCTTGAAGCCAGGCGACTCTTCAGAGCACACACAGGACAACACGGCTGCAGCAATGTACATCACTCTGACATACAACATCCAGTCCAGCCAACAGTGTTATAAAAACACCCCGACTCAATCATACCCAAGATGTGTATGGACCTTTACTGATGCTGCATTACTGCCTGCCCAGCTCTTTCCTACGGCAAGCTGAAAGATAACTCATTTACAGAAATGGAGGAGAGTTCTTCACAGCAACTGGTGGTCTTCCACACTGGCTGCACAGCTTACTGTGGTCATCTCATTTCCTGATTTCATTTTTCTTAACGTGACCTCCAGAAACACGTACTACCTCTCTGCAACAGCAGTTACGGGAAGTGCTGTCTGCCACATACACCTCTTCAGGACCAAGGCCATTTGATATTCTCTTCCCTTTGAGGAAGCCAGACAGGATCTATGATACTGGAACAGTCTTGTACAATCAGCAATAGACAACAAAGTGAAGGTATCAGTTTTCTAACACATGGGAAAAACAACCCTAAAGTACTCAAAAATATCACTGTCAAGCGTGTACTTTCAGATCCTGAAACCTCAAAGCATGTGTTGATGGAGAGAGAGGTGGTACCCTTACTTCTTGATGCAATTGGTCATAAGAAGATGGACATCCTGTCTCTCATCCAGCAGCAACATGGCACCTAAATACCCAATGCGCTTGTCTGTGAATTTCTGAGAGGCAATGAGCTTGAGGCACTCCAACTGGAAAAAAAAAAGGAAAAAAGAAGAAAAAAAAAAGACAGAATTAGCTTAAACTACTTCTTAGATAGAGGAGAAACAGTTTGAATTTTGATGTTTACTCATTTAGGTCTCTCAGAACGCATTTTTTAAAGTATATTTTATTCCCATTTTGATGATGTAGAAAACAAAGGTTAAATGACCTGCCCAGAGCTCCCAGCAAGCCAGCAGAGAAGTCATGAGCAGCTCCTGTACTTTGAAGGAGCCAGCCCTCCATGACCTCACATACACCAGATATGTGTGCTTATGTCAGTTCACAAAAGATAACATATTTATAGAGACAAGAGATCCATCATTCAAAACAAAATAGTAAATATCTGGAAATCGAGATGCATGCATCATGTTTGATAGGCACTGGAAACTTCTGAACCAGCCTTTAATGGGCCTACCTACCTAGCTGAGAGGATCGATGCTCTGTAAGTGCAGTTGTCAAAACCAGTTTTGTTTGTTATGATCTGTAACTAACTCGCTAGCTCGTAAACCTTAGATACAGTCAGAGATAGTTCAGTTTTTGTGTTGCTCTGTAATCTCTATCTGCATACCTGAAGTTTGACCAAAACTGTATGCCTTGTAATCACCATGAGCTTCCCTTCCACCACACAGAAATGTCACCTGTGTTCAGCAGCACAAAGGAGATGCCCGAGATAACACGCGTAGCTGCACTTGCACTCAGCTGATGAAGGATTTAATCGCTAACCCATTTTTAAACTTTACACTTTCATACTTAAAGAAAAAAGGACACCAACCACAGAGATATTCTGACATAGCTACGCACTACAATATTTTTCTCTAACAGATAAATAATTACCTATAACCACTCTACTTTCCAGGCAGGAAGTAGCAGAAATGGCTTCTCGAAACAGGGAAGAGACCCATCCCTCACAAACACATCCCACAAGTCTGTTTAACAAACCAGCTGGGGCAGCGAGTAAGCACACACAGTGGATGGACGGAGAGGGCAGACAAAGCTTGCAACAGATCCATTTAAAGGACGTAAAGGGCACATGCACAGGCAAAAATACAGCACATAATGGAAAGGTTTTCATGGTCCCTGGCTAAAGGGAAGCTTGGACAGGGCGACAGACGCAGGCAAGATGCAAGAAGCGCACACAAATCAGGAGTGTAAAGTTCAACAGAACACCAGCAAGAGTTAAAGTTCAGTGGGTGCTATGGCCTAGGACGGACAGGTCCTCACCACTGCACAACTCAGCTGTGCGAGAGGCTGTCCAGAAACATGCAGCTGTGCAGGGTGACAAACCGGTAAGAAAAAGCTTGAGAGAGAGTGAGTTCAGTTTGCAAGGGGCAGAAAATCTAAAATAAAGAAACACCTCTGAACAATAAGGTCAGTCATCCCCAAGGATAACTGAACTCACAGAAACAGGCAAGATCAACCAGGGATAAGGTACAGAACACCAGACCTCAGCCTCTTGTCTTTCCAGTGCTTTCTGTAAGAGAATAATGCACCTCTGAACCAACTTTCTTCTCCAGTTTACAAGATACTTTCTTATACAACCCTCTGCAAAAATGCAACGTAGAATCAATGACATCTAAGCTACAGCGTAAGAGCCAGCAAAGGCAGATGAACAACTAAGAAAATATAGGAGGAAACCAACAACTGCAACAGATACTGTAAGACACGTTTCTAGTACTTTTGAATTTGAAAAGATATTATTGAAATTTATGCCATGAAAGGGCCGATGAGTTCTTGTTTCACTTGTATACAAATACATGCAAACTAGCTTCAGGCATAGCAGTACTGAGAAACATGATCAGCTGGAGCTCTTAGTAGGTCTAATTGGTGGAAGAAATCTTGATACCATTATATCCATTTCATTCAAAGGAACAATTAAAATCTGCTACATCAGTCCTGTAACAGATACACCAGTAAAGCCAGACACGACACAGGCAGATAGACCACAACTTATTCAAGTTTTTATGGACATAACCACTCTTCCAAGTGGAATGTTTTGGCAAATGGAAATAAAAGACAATAATAATAAAGTTATCTGACCATTTGCCCTGGCTGCCTGACATCTTCTGAATTTGCACAGATGGCCTTTGCACACACTCAAGAGACATCTTACCATGCAGTGCATCTCAGCATGCACTGCCTAAATTTACTCTGCTCACACTCCTATGTCTGCATCAGATATCCTGGGCCAAAGCTGAGGATCCCTGGCTTGGAAAGAATTAGATCAAATATTCACTACTTCAGACACCTTAAATTCTCCTTGATTATTGGTTACCCCACCTATTCTGTTAGCTGAAGTCAGACCCTCCATCTTTAGGAGCGACTGTGACACAGCCTGTGGCTCTCTTCTGGTTTTCACCAAAACACACTTCCTGCCTGTTTATCCTGTCCCCCTTCGAACTCTCCTGCCTCCACTGCTGCACTGCCCATCTGCAGGGCTGCACTGCTGGAGCACCACATGTCTGCAGCAGGTCCCCACCTCACACAAACTGTACTGACTCACACAACACCAGCACTTGGACAGATTCCTCTCAGTTATGAGCACTGAGACATGCCAAGGTCTGCAGCTTACACACCTGGAGAACACTTGTGAAATCCCTACTCAGCCTCGGGCCTTGCACCTTCCTGAAAGAGCAGCTGATAAACTACAGAACACAGGATCAAAATACTGTTCCCAAAATACTCAGCATAGATGCTTCTGTTTGAGATGCAGCATCCCCAGCAATAATAGATACTGAATAATCTGTTTTATACTTCTTTCACTGAGAGCAAAGAGGTAATTTACCATTAGTGACCAAATCAGAAACTGAAGTTATTAGACATCTGATCTAATCTTCCATATATGGGATTAAATACTTGAGTAACAAGATCAAATAATCCAAATAAAATTTAAACACATTCCTCACATAGGTCAAAAGCAAAAATTCTATATGCCACTTATCTGTAACACTTTTCATTCTTCCTGCAGCTCTTAGATACTTAGCCTTATTTTTTGTGATAGGAAGTTCCTCTCTTGGACCAGGGAGTCTGGCCATGTGTTAAGAACAGAATAATACACCAATTCAACAACTCTTTATCCAGTGAGAAGAATCCAATGATGTACAAGTAAAATACTGCATTTTATGTGCAATAGGACAGCCAAGATTCACTCCCTAACACTAAGACAATCTAGAATTCAGTGTCAGTGGTTTGAATTTACTGTTTCCCTGAGACATGTCAGGATTGGTAAAACCAATCACGAATGGACAGACTCCCAAGACACGAAGCTACTTCAAGGCATACAACAACAATTTATTTAGCTTTATGGAAGGCTTAAGTTAGATTACTACTAACAGGATGCTTACTGACTTCTAAGCAAAACAGACTATGCCCCAAAGACCAAGCAAAGCTCAACTTGAAGAACATCTCGCAGATCAGGAACTCCCGTCTCACACAATCCACCTGTGTCAAAACAGCATGTGACAAATGAGCCAAGAGATGGAAAACTCACACCAGCATTCTCCAAGCCAGGTCACTAAAATGGGGATAAGGAACACCGATTTCTTATCGCTGGGAACAGTCTGGCTCTTACGTGCCTAGAATAGATTGTTTTAGAAGGAAAAGAGCACAGAACCTCCTTTGTAGCAGCTGTTATTTTCCACCAGAGACAGAACTCCAAGGTGCTGTTTTGAACCTATCTAGAAATACCCAGATGTACTGGACCATGGCTTACGAACTACTGCTCTGCAGAAACATGGGTGGTGAGGAGCAGACTGTCTGGCAAAGGCAGACCAACCCTAAGTTTCGTAACAAAATATCTACGTCTTTCCCTTACAAAGTCAAAACTAACTAATGCAGGTTCAGAACATAGGTGAAGACAGACCCCAAAACACCTCCAAGAGCAGACAGCAAAACTGCAATTAGGAACGCTCCAAACAAGTCAATGTGGCAAAAAACCACACAGAGCAGACTGGCACACGCACATAGCACAGCAAGCACCGAACTCGAACGTACCTGTCCAAAATGTGCAGGGTATCCCAGCATGTGCATATACAGCAGCTTGGCGACATTTCTACATCGGTATGTGTTGTCTTCCTCTCTGAAGGAAGACCGGATAGCAGCGCATTCCTTCTGGATCAT
>NW_010160668.1:7355-8020 GCF_000695765.1 Mesitornis unicolor | reverse complement strand
GCTCTTCCGCCTGGGTTCTCGCTGTCCGGATGGTCCGGATCAACTCCCGCAGTCTGATGGGGGCTGGCATCCTCTGCGAGAAGAGAGAGAGCTGTAAACCTTGGACTGTACTTAAAGGCTTCGCAATCGTCTCACACTTCTGTATTTTTTTCTTTGTTATCCTACAATTATGTAAGTAGGAGAATTAAGAAAATGCAGACTGCTTCAGTACCAAGGTTAAAAGCGAACTTGAAAACCAGAGAAATTCATTCTACCTCACATTTGCTTTTCCAGTACATTAGAAACAGAAATTGCTGTGCTTTGCTGCCAGGTGAACACAACACAACTCCCCACCTGAAACAGGCAGAAACAGCGCTCTGCAAGTCAGGCTCCAAAGAGAGATGATCTCAAAACCACAACAATTTGGGACAGAAATCCTTTACAGAAAACAATGCTGTTTAATAACGTGCACAAGATTTCATACAGTTGTTTCAGATAGCCATGCTTCAAAAACCCTGCAAACTGCGCCACACACTTCCTTCTCAGAGGTGCGGCAGTGAGCAGAAAGAGCAGCGGAAGAGCAATGCAGGCTCGTGCCAAAAGAGGTATTTCCAGTCCTGCTGCTGTGCTGACCTTGGCATTCCCGGCACGGTGAACCACGTGAGGCCAACTGCGCATCCGATACC
>NW_010160668.1:0-7284 GCF_000695765.1 Mesitornis unicolor | reverse complement strand
CCCAACCGAACCGCTTCGGGAGACCCGAGGTGGGGAGGGAAGAGCTGCAGCAGTCCCTGCAGCAGGGAAGCACACTTATGGCATGGCCCTGCACCCTGGTGAAGTTCATCTAAAACTTTGATGCTCCTGAGAAGACAAGCAGTGGCTACTACAAGTTAAAACCATGACTGTTGGGTTTTGGGTTTTTTTTTTATTTTAAAGAAAGAATTATTTGAAAACTTTCCGAAACACTAATACATAGTCTGCAAACTGAAGTTTGGCAGAAGCTTGCTTTGATATCACAAGTCCTTGTGCTCCCACTCTGCATTTGAGGGGTTTATAAATTGCTGAACACTGATATCTTCAGCCTGTGACTTGTACAATCGCTCTGCTTTCCTCGCCAAAACGTTCACATAGGTATGCCCAGAGGGCCTCAGCATGTGAAGTTTGGCCCTGGAAAACAGAAAGTAAAAGGACAGGCTGCCGAAATAGTTCTAGTCAGTGGCAAAACAGCACTGAACAAGGCTACCATACATTCTAAGTGCAGCTTTTTATCAGTATTTAGCAACCTTCACCAATGTTTAGGCAGGCTTTCCTACCTGAGAAGGCAGGTAAAATGAAACCAACACAGGAGGTCTAACATGATTTCACCCTAACATCATCCAGCCACTGAACAAAAGAAATAGTCCATATTTAACTAATGCCCTTGCATAAATAAACAATCAGCAAGTCACACAGTACAGATTATTTCTCCTCCTCACATTACAACCACGGGAAAACAAGCAGAAACCAGCACTGCAGAAAAGCAGCAGTTAAAGAATTAGACTCATAATCAGATGACAGCCAAATGATGAGCCCACCTCCTGTTTTCACCCATGTAACACACGAACAGGCAGTGACCACAGACCCCGTCCTGGGAGCAACCACATCTCGCACACGGCTCCCGCTCGGCACGCACAGAGCGGGTCAGAACCGTGCTGATGGGACAACAGAGGGCAAGAGACAAAGCCACGATTGAATTTTTGACATTCAGAACTTCCACCCTTGTGCTGAAACTCTGTACTCGGTCTTATTTTTTTTTCCATCCATATTAAATCATTCAGCTTTTTAAAAAGATCTACCTTTGGATTCTTCCCATAAAAGTTTCACACCCATCCATATGAAATAGCGTCCCCCCTCACAAATCACTTCACGTGCTTATTCCTTGGGGCTTGAGCTCCTTTCTGTGCACTCACTTCTAGGATTTCAGTGCACAGTAATGGCCATGTATCAGGTTGGCTAACATGAAATTCTTACATCAGGTATTTGATTTCTGCCTTCAGCAAATTTAAGATTCTTTTGCATGCTTGTACACTGGAAATCTCATCTCATTTCTAAGCTTCAGACATTTAAAGTAAGTGTAAGCAAGAGCTATTGCAGGCGTGTAGAAACCCTGGATATGAGAACACCTACATTCAGAAACCCCTCAGCTACCTCCCTTTCTAGGCAGTGGATCCTGCCTCCTGCATGGAGCCACTGCACAAGTCCCTCATCTCGCTCTGGAAACCTCAAAATTACACTTTTTTTTTTTTTTTAAGAGTAGATCTATTAAAAGTATTCAAGCAATGGGTGCACCATGAGTTTACATAGAAGATTTCTTTTTATTCTCTGCACTTAGAAAGGTAAAAGAGTTTAAACTCACCTTGCCTGTCTGGCTACTAGTTTTGTTGAGATGCTTTATAAAGATCCTATGGACAGCTCCAGAACCTCCGGCTTGAGTGACAGCTTACTTACAGCCTTACATATTTATAGCCATTTCTTTTCAGCATAGGCATTACTTTGCGTTTATTGACAACAAATTCGCTTTACCATCTTGTTGCATACTTCCTTAGAAACACAAAATCCTTTCGCAGCTTTAGGACGAAGCTGTCACCTCAATATTCACTCCTCCAGAGTGTTTTAGGAACACACTGAACGGCATCGCTCTGCAGAGCACACCCCAACATCTTCCTGTTACAAACGCTGACAGATTTTCTGTCACTGTCTGGTCTCTGGTTCATTCCTTAGCTAGTTATTAACTTGCACAAAGAGCTCCCTGCACTATAACGCAATAAAAACTTTTGGTTGGAGGCTCTGTCAAGATTTCTGAAAATCCGACGATTTTATAATCCAGACGAGCAGTTTGCTAAGAGCTTGTCAAGATCCACGAAGCTCCTGGGTCCTCTCCTGAAGCCCTTGTAAAAAAACTGGCATCACACAAACTACCACCTACTCACGTTGTAAATCAAGGGTTGGTTTTATAGTAACATATCAAGATTTACAAGCTGAACAAGTTTGAATTCCTTCAGAGCACTGGGGAACTTCATTATCTATTGGCAATTTATTTCTAATTGCACCTATTTGTTCCAAGCGTTTTTCCTGTGAAAGTATTCCTCACAGATTTCAACATGAGAATCACAGCAAGTTTTTCCATATAAAGCACTGATGTAAATATGTGGGTTTTTTGCTGTTGTTGTTGTTATGAATTTGTTTTCTTTAGACACTGGTTACCACTCAGACTTCTAGCATATGTCTCTGCTACGTATCATATTCCTCCTATACCGGGCAACAGAGTCCTACCCAGGCACACGGTCTCTGGGTGTCACTGCAACATTAAAAAAACACAAACCAACAACAAAAAAACCCAGCATCTGATCCACGCTGAGGTACTGAGAAAATGACCACCACACACACCAGTTGAGAACAGGGACAGGAAAACAGACCAAGAACTTTGCTTAGGAACGTAACACAAAAAACCCCTTCAAACAAATATTAAGCAGTTCTTCCTTTTTACTGGATTGAAAGACAGTCAGGCACGGCCTCCCCATAACCACCACCAAACCAGCCCCGCCAGCCCACCCCATCGCCTGGTTCCCAGCTGTGCAGCACAAACCCCCACTGCTCTCATCCTGCAGGTACAACAGCAGCAGCAAGGAGACACAAACATGCTCAGCTCTGCTGTGTCCCACAGAGCGGCTTGCCACGGCTCCTGTGCGTTACCCACATCTGAGAGCCAGCGCTGCCCACCAAAGCTTGCGCTGCAGCTCCTGGACAAGCATCAAGGTGGGGATGACACAAGATCCACTGAGAAACAGCTGCGGAACTGGGAGAAGCCAGGCCAGCATGGACTGCTAGGGCAGATACTACCACTTAATTAAAAATACAGCTTCTCATGCAGCTCAAACATCTGAATGAAAGAGCTGGGGATGCCCGAGCGGTCGTTTTTCACATCTTACTGAGACCTGATATATGACCAAAGAGACATCACTAAAGGAGGGAACGTGAGCTAGACATCAATAAACAGATTAATAATGAGGGCAAAAACAAAAATAGTATTAAAGAATCACAAAAACAAAATATAAACAGGATTAAACAATTCAGAGCTCAGAAGAATTCAAACACTTAAGTGATCATCTAATTTGGACTACATAATTTGTCTTGAAATGAGACAAGCTTGAAACTCACACTATGAGCCACATGAAAGATTAAAAATAATCAACTCCAGGTGACAACTACAAAGCTATCAAATAGCAAGCTGCCATGAAAAAATAAATTTTGCAGCCTTCCCTACATTACAGAAATACATTTTATTGCACAAGACAACTAACAGAGAGAGGACAACCCTATCATCTGGTAATACCGGACCTGAAGTTGAACTTTACTGGCTAAATGCTGCTTAGAACTTCCTCCAAAGGGGCAAGTCTTGATCTTCAGGACTAGCAGACGTTTTCACTAGCACAGGCAGATGTTTGTATTCTTTGCACATTAACATAAGTGACAAGACAACTTGTAGCAGCAGTTCCCTCTCCTCACTGTATTTATGGCAGCAGTTTCCCCCTGACGTTTCTTCGCTAACTACAAGCTCTAGAAACCAGAGATGATCTCCAAATACCTGAAAGGAGCCTGCCAGTTAATATTACAATTACATTACAGTCGTAACAATTACAGGACAAACTATCACACCTGTTTTAAAATTCCATGATTAAGGCACAGGTCCCATGAAAGCTCATTAAATTATTCTCAGAAGGGCTTCACTGTTGGGGGAAATGCTCTGAATTTTCAGTTCAAGTAAGACACATATCCAGCTACAGCTTGTTCTGTACATAGCGTTTCTGAACTTGGTTCACCCTAGACTGAAGCCGCACACCTCTCCAAGCACACCTGAAACACACAACCCCAACGCACCCACAAGTCATCGCAGTCCTCGAGCGAAAACAGCTCCTGGAAGTTGCGTAATTAAAGCCTGACCCAACTCCCGGCTGACATCAGGACCACAACGCCCCTCCTTGCTCTGGTACAGCTGAACCCAGCCTCCCGCACACAGGGGCAGAAGATACGTAAGGACTCCACGAAAGGAGTAACTGCAACGGTTAACTCCAAAACACCGATGGCCTCAGCTCCACGCTGCTACCAGTGGGCTTCACACTTCTACCAGATACTCAAAAAAAAGAGGTGTTGACAGTAAAAACAGAAATATACACTGCAAACAGAGATGAAGCTGCGAACAACAGCAGAAATACTGATATATAGTCTAGCATTATCAGTATTTATAGAGAAAACAGTAAACACCAAACCAAGGAGCGCAAACCATATTCAAGAAGGGCAAAGAAGGGCAAAGGCAACACAAGAGTTGAGAAAAAGCAACAAACCAGACAGCATTCCAAGGGAAAAAACACCTCTCTTGAGAGAAAGCTGTTTAATACAGCAGAGAACTAGAAAGAAGGAAGTAACAGCAGAAAATCAAAAAGAAATTAAGGCAGCAGGGGGCTTCAGAATCCAGTGCGATAATAACAGGCGCCAGTGCTGCACTTTGTATTACACAAAGACAGCGGGGGCGGGTGTCAAGTAAGGAAAAAAAATGCACCAAAACAAGAGCTAAAATACAATCCCAGCAGCAGCGATGGTCCCATCTGCAGTCACATCCCCAGACCGAGCAGCGCAGCACAAGAGCACCCGAGGCGCAGCAGGACGAGGGGACGCGAGCGGGGCTGTGACACGGACCCTGCGCAGCCCCCGCCAGCAGCACGGCCAGGGCAGCCCCCACCTCTCCTCCGCTCCCTGCTCCACGTGGGGGGCTCAGCTCTGGGCGAGGTTCCTGCTCCTGCACAACAGCACAAACACAGCAGAGCAAACAACCCCTGAACTGGCTTCAAAAGATGCCCTGAGCCTTCAGCCACTGCAAATATTAACTTCAACATCTGCCAAAGGAGAAAATAAATATTTCGGGGGTTTTAGAAGCTAACAAAGCAAGCACTGGAAGAAGAGTTAGCACTTCTATGTGGCTGATCAGCGTGACAGATAGGATCAGAGTTCCAGATCTCCTGGCTTGCATCTGTACCTCCATCACCACTGACCTGTATTACCTCTGTACATCTCACCTGCTTCTAGTTCACTATTTTGATCTGTAAGGTAATGTGGTCATTTTACTTCCTGTTCACTTTCCTGAAGAGTTAAAATAAAGAATAAATAAAATAAAAAAATAGCTACTAACTTGTGACACCAAAACCCCACCCACACTGGTTAATGCCAGACGAAAGACGAGAAGCCACATTTTTACATTAATATAAACTCTACAACAGGCCAGGTAACTTTAGCTATGCCCTAGGAAGTTCTGATCTTGGATTTTTCCCTATAGCATCTCTGCCAAGCAGCAGATAAAGGCCAATACCACTTCTGGTGAAATCAGCAGATTCACTTATACTGACATTACTGGAACTCTGGTTTTCGAGCTGCAGCCTCCTCATCTCTTCACTCGTTAACTCCCAATGAAGCAATCACGCTACCAAGGCAGACCAGACCCTTTTCCTCAGAGAGCAGCCAAGCATCACCTACAACAAACCAGCAACGCTTCCGGTCAGAAGAGCTTGTCCTGCGATTACAAAACACTAAGAAATCCAACAACCCATCTCCTGAGGTTATACACACTGCCAACTCTAAAATAAAACCCAATACTCACATTAAAGAGGCACAAGAAGCTCTGCTGACTCCAGTTCCCTTGCTGCTGGTCACCTTTCTGCACCAGGCCTCACCTCGGTGCACAACGCCGCCGGTGCACAACTCTGCACACAGAGGAGCCATCAAGAACCAGAACATTTCTGTATCCCTTACTCCCTTCTCCAGGGCACCACAACAAAGGTACTGCAGGACCGGACCCCTCCACTCCCGCCATGCCACCCTTAGAGAAAAAATCAGATCAGAGCAACCAAAAACACCCCAAACAAACAGGAAGAGAATCAAAAACGGAGGAAACCCAAAAGTTACCTCACACACTGGAAACAGAGAAGCTGGATCCCTTCACAAAACAATTACCCCAGGATCACTTTCCCATCCTCAGCTCACAGGAATTTAAATACCCTCCCCTCCTTCTCCCAGCATGGAGGAACGGAGGAGCTCACACTGAACCCCTCAGAAAAAAAACACCAAATCTTTTGCTTTTGTGGAGCTCTCAGGTACCCGGTAAAGTTTTCAAACCCTGTGCCAAATACCAGAACGCACATGAGTAGGCAAAAGAAAGAATTTGGCAACAGAACAGGACACGCAAATAAACAAAGGCAAAAAATAACAAGGGTGTGAGGGGAACAGGCATAAAAAACCCAAACAGCTGGGCACTGTCACATAGATAGAAACAGCAAAAAAAAAATCTCTGCCATTTGAAGTGTGAGATACCAGGGGTACTGAAACACACAAATGTACCTCCCCTAAGCCAAGCACACCTGGACACGCAGGCAAAATGTCACCAAGGTGTCTCAGTGGGATCCTGTGCTGTTCCACTGACGCTTCAAGCATCGGAAACCAAAATACACCACTATGCGTTTTTAAGCATTTACAACACAATAAAAGACAACTGTTGTACCTGCAAACTTTAAATACAAAGCTTACTAGGAAAAAAAAACACTTATAACCTGTCTTACAGCTCGTGAGAACTTGGCCAACCTTGAAGAAGAGACCTAAAACTCTTTAGAGATTGTTTCCTAAACAGTACTCTACCACTTACACAAACCCATACTTGTGGTTTATTGCAAACGCCTTTGGCCAGAAATCATAGATTTCTGCCTTCAATAAAAGCCACACAACTACACGACAACAGGCAAAGGCCGTGTCAGAGATGCCGGCTGCGAGGCTCCGTGCCGCTGTGCAGCACAAGCGGTAAAACACCAACGGGAGGACGGCACAAGCGTCCGGGCCGCTCCTCAGACGCCAAGGGCCTCCGGCCGGACGTAGCCGCGCTCCCGCTGACAACTTCTGCGGGCCCCAGCTCCCCTCAGGACGCTGGGCGAGACCGCCCGA
>NW_010160667.1:616-834 GCF_000695765.1 Mesitornis unicolor | reverse complement strand
ACTGCCATGGCCTCGGGGGGCTTCAGGCCCCTTACGTGGCTGGGACCCACCGGCGAGGCTGCGTCTTCCTTTCAGCCCCTTCTCCAGTTTGCTCTAGGCCAGGATTGCGGAGAGCACCCCCCCTTCCTCCCTACAGCCCCCCCAGCTCAGAGAACCATCATGGGTCGCTGTCTGTGCCCCCCGTGCCGCAGGCCTTCCTGCACAGAGCCTGCCGCTCC
>NW_010160667.1:0-359 GCF_000695765.1 Mesitornis unicolor | reverse complement strand
CTGGGCCGGGCAGTGGGGAAGGATGGGGGTCCCAGTGTGCTCCCCAGACCCACTCAGCTGACAGTGGGTTCCAGTGACCAGGTCCTGGGGGATCCCTGGGGAGGGATCTGGCTGCACCCCCCAGTGCTTTCCGCCCTCCAGCCCAGGTCTGGGTCCCAGCAGGTTGCCGAGGCGCTCAGGGCAGGTTCGCCTACAAACTGCTCCACGACCTCTTTGCCAACTACTCCAGTGCCCTGCTTCCTGTGGAGGACACGGACCGGGCGCTTAACGTCACCCTCCAGATCACCCTTTCACAGATCATCGACATGGTGAGTGGACGGGCATGGCACCGGCATCGGCACCAGAACCGGCATTGTCAG
>NW_010160666.1:125828-152570 GCF_000695765.1 Mesitornis unicolor | reverse complement strand
GGTCCGGGACAGGCACCGCCGTCCTTTGGCGTCCCGGCGAGGCGGGGCGTTGAACCGGCCGCTCGGAGTTGTAAATACCGGCGGCGTTTGCTGGGAGAGCGTCTGCGAGGGGCAAGGAGTTTACCGAGAGACTTTGGGATGATTGTGGAGGAAGTTGTACGGAGAGGCTCAGCTTGAAGCCCAGCTCCGCTTTTGTGCTGCTGTGGAGTCGCGACTGGCTGAAACATCCGTAAAGTTGCACTGAGTGAGGCTGGAGCCGGTACAGTTACCACGCCGGTGAGAGACTCGATTCTCCTCGTGTTTTACAGTACATTGTGCCCTAATTTTTTTTCCCTTTGGTGAATATTATTTATTATTAGCCTGAGCCTCTAATGTAGCACATCTTTGGAAATCTATCTCCACGTTTATAACTTCAAAACAATATTGGTAGAATTACGGTTCATCCCCTTTCTCTCACAATGTTTTGATTTTAGACTACTAATTAGTTTAAAATTTTTAGGAAGGATGAGATAACAGGCCAGAGAGTTGCTGTTTGTTTAATATCAGTAACTAGGTACTGCTGGCAAAGAACTAGTTATTTAAAATGCCAAGAGGCGGTTAAGGCTGTTCACATCTAAGTAATAATTATATAATGGATTGGAATGCCCTGATTATTGAACAGCTATTTTAAGATTGTAATTTTATAACTTTTTAGGGCTTTGATAAGGGAGATCTGCCCATCTGAAAGGGAGATCTGGCCAACTTAATATCTGATGTGTTTGTGTATCACTAATGTAATGGGGGCTTTTAATTCTCGTCACTGGATCATAGTTTTAACTGAAGTGTAATCTAAGTTTGAGTTTTACTGTGTGGGTATTCAGACTCTTACACACAAGACAAGAGGAATGGGGAAGTTTTTTAGTCATTTTGTCATTGTTTCTCTCAGTTTTAGGAGAAATAAATAGTAGGCTTCTTAAAGGAAGTTACAGGGTAGCTAAAATTTGTTCTTATTTGGTTTACCATACATCATAACCCATGTCCTTTTTAACTAGAACGCTGTATTTAGATATTCACAAGATTAAAAAAATTGATAGCATCCTCTTAAGTCACATGGAAAAGACTTGGAAATAATCCCAAGTACTTTTTCAAGTGTTTCCTTTAGAATTTCTAGGAATATAATGTTTGTTGTTCTGTTTTCCTTAGATGAGATGACAAATACTTGGGGGGGAGGAGTCTGTTTAGACTTCCAGTCACAATGTTAAATCTTTTCTGGCTCTTTTTTTGGTAGTTTACATTTGCTGATGTGTCAACTTCCAGAGTCATAAATGGCCCAAATAAGAAATACATTTCTTTTTTCTTATGTTCCACTCGCCTTAAAGTCTACTTGTGAATAAGCAGCATGGATAACAGCTTTGCAGCCTTTGGGGAGATGGGGGGAGGGAATCTTACCCAAATGGTCTTGAAAGGGAATGTTTTTCAGACCTTGCAGTAAACCCAGGTTCACTAGTTTATCTGTTTATCTCATAATCTTGAGATTATCATTAAGATTGGGAACACTTTTCCAGAAATTTGGTGAGTTTTTTGTACATGAATTTATAGTGCTCAAACGCAGTATGTAAAGGTTGTTGAGTTTGAATCAACAAAGAGATGTAAGTTTATCTTACTTTTGGGTTATTCAGCTATTGCTTTTGAAACATCCAGATGACAGAGTTACTTTGTGCTCTCGACTGACTGTAGTTTGACACAGTTGATGCATGACTCCTAGTCTCTGGTTTTACAAAGCTTGTAGATGGTTCTGCTCTGGTTACAAACATTTGTTGATGTTTGATTGGTTGTTTTTTTCCTGTTACAGGAACTCTTTCTCAGTTTTCCACTGTCCTGAGTACTTAAAAAACCTGTGTAAAAACTTAAGTTATTTAAAGTTGCCTTTATTTAACGATTATTTTAAGGGTGATTTTTATTTCAATCAGTGCTATGTTTAACCATACATGGCATTAATGAGAGGTGGGGAAACAGTGCTAGAAAAAGTTTGATGAACTGATTTGCCATACCTACACCAAAATTCTTGAAGCCTGGCCTTGTCAGTCCACTGTTCAGTGTTGGGATTTTCCTTTGTGGCAATCCAAGATGAGAGAGAAAAAATGCCCATCCAGTTAATAGTAACAAATCGCGCAGTTCGGTTCCTGCTGTTTTGCTGATAGCTAAACTGATGATTAACTTCTGCCAACCATTGTTATAAATTTGAATGAATTCTGAAATCATAGAATATATTGGGTTGAAAAGGGGCCTTTAAAGATCATCTAGTCCAACCCCCTGCAGTAAGCAGAGACATTTGTTACTAGATCAGGTTGCTCAGAGCCCCATCAGGCCTGACCTTGAATATCTCCAGGGATGGGACCTCCACCACCTCTCTGGGCAGCCTTTTCCAGTGATCTGAAGAACTTTTTCCTAATATCCAACCTCAATTTATCCTTTTCTAGTTTAAAACCATTACCCCTCATCCTATCGCTACATGCTCTACAGCTCTTCCCCAGATTTCTTATAGGCACCTTTCAGGTATTGGAGGGTCACTATAAGGTCTCCCTGGAGCCTTCTCTTCTCCAGGCTGAACTCTCTTCAGCCTATCTTTGTGGGAGAGGTGCTCCAGCCCTTTGATCGTCTTTGTGGCCCTCCTCTGCAAATGCTCCAGCACTTCAGTGTCCTTTTTGCGCTGGGGACTCCAAAGCTGGACACAGTGCTCCAGGCGAGGTCTCACCAGAGCACAGTAGAGGGGCAGAATCACCTCCCTCGATCTGCTGGCCACACTGCTTGTGATGCAGCCCAGTATGTGGTTGGCCTTCTGGGCTGCAGATACACTGGCTCATGTCCAGCTTCTCATCCACCAGTACCCCCAAGTCCTTTACTTCAGGGCTGCTTTCCAGCACATCATCTCCTAGCCTGTATTGGTAATGAGGATTGCTCCTACCCAGGTGCAGGACTCTGCACTTGGCCTTGTTGAACCTCACCTGGGCCCACTTCTCCAGCTTGTCCAAAGTCCCTCTGGATGGCATGCCTTAGTGTTAAACAGATTTATACTCTAATGCTTTTTCAGTAGCCATAAATAGCAGTCTCTAATGTGTATATTCAATGGAGCACTTCAAAAGAAGGACTAGTTCATGGCTTTGCAGCAGTGAATGCACGTTTTTTCATCTGTACGTACTAGTCCACCTTGCCCTGAGGGGCAGCGACCCTCATCTGAGAGGATGCCAGTACAGTGACATTGTATAATCTCTTCCCTACTCATCTGATCTCTTTTTACCCAACAGTTGAGGATATGGCCTTAGTTTGCAAGCAGAAAGCCATGACTATCTATGTTTTGGGTTTGAAAGTTACATGGTTTTTTGGTACCCTGAACTACTTGAGTTGGATGATCTCCTCATGGAGGAAGTCAGTTGCAGTTGTGAAATTAGAAAGGAAGGACTGCAGCTGCTGGAAGATGGAAGGTGAATGCTCGTCTGTCTTTCTGCTCCCTAAAGCTGCATCTCTGCTGACCATCACCTCTACATCTGGGTCTAACGGAGCACTAAAGGCACGGTGACTGCACTGGAAGGACTCTTGAAAGGTTGAATGTGCATAATCTGTACTTCAGTGGCCCACACCAGGTTCAACAAGTAGTTTGTCAGGAATTTAAAAATAAAAATTGCTAAGGAAGTTGCGTCTTACTTTTAGAAACATTCAGCTTTCCTACATCTTATTTTTATGGCCCTTCACATAGCTTTCCATAGGTCTTTTAGTTGGGAAAACAAGTGAGATATAACCAAATGTAGAAATTATCACTTCTAGACTTGAGAAATTGCTAACTGACTTGGCAAAGGATAATCAAAATACTGCATTTAATTATGTACGAGTAGGCAAGGAAATGCATTTACTCTGCTAGCGGATATGCACACACACACACACATATATACAGGTGCACACCCTGTAGGCATATGTGCATCTGCCTTACCTATGTGTATGTTGTGCTAAATTGAATCTTTTCACCCATTTCTTATTGTCAAATAATGTTGTCTCACAAATCGTCTTGATGAAACACTAGCGTTGCTCTTTTTTTTTTCTCTCTATGAGAACATAAAATTTGAATTTTAACTTGGAAATACACTTCTTGATGCTGATTTTTGTTGTTGTTGTTGTTGTTGTTTGTTTTTTAAACCATGGTTTGTTACCTGAAATGTAAAATAAACAATATATACAAAAATAAAATACAAAAATAAACAAAAAATAAATGGAAGTCCTGTGAAGCAGGTGGAGAAAAGCAGTTTGTTAGAGCTACTTTGAGCTCATTGGAGTTTTGTTTTAGAGGTGTTGCCAAGTAAAGATACCTATAACAATGAAGGTGATATATCTATAAATCTCTGCAATTGTGAGTTTTAAAACGTCATTTCATTGGCCCGAGCAAGAAAGGCATCTTGCACAACTCTGAGATAAGTCAGCTGATACCAGCAGTTGCTTTGTGGTTGTTACTGTGGCAAGAAACTTTGAGTGCAAATGGAGTTCATCAGTGTAAGGACCTTCCAGTGTTGTTGATGTGGAAACTTAGGTTGTTTTTGAAGCTTTGCAATGAGATAGAATAATAATTTATAACAAATATTAGGTTAGTTACTTAAGAATTCACAGTGAAGTACTGTTTCATTATAGGTAATTTCTTGATGCCATCAGTATGTTGGAAGGAACGCAAAATGGTAATAAGTTTTAGTAGACATGTTAATTCTCACAATTGGAAGGGAAAGGTGATGGAGCTCAGGTTATTTTTCAAGCTTAGGTCTGTTTTTTCCCTCCTGCATGTTAATGGTTTCTGTTACCTTTTGTGTGTTGCTATTGGTGCTAAGGAAACCTTCTCTCACATACCTGTCTTCTGTTCTGGACCATGTTTTTCTAGCTTTATTTCAGCTATCTTGAAAGTTATCGCTGAGTAAGGACTGTGAAAGCAAGATCAACAGTAATTGAAACTGCTTACTCCCCATCTATGTACTGCCTCTGAAATGATGTCTAATGCACTGTTACTCTACAAATACTGTAAGAGAATTTGTGCAAAATACAATTACACTTAAAATTATTTCAGTTGTCATAAATCTTTTGCAGACTCTGTTTTTCCTACTGTTTTCCAAAAACACAGGCTTTCATTTTCTCCAAGGTTTTTAAGAGGTTAGTATAGATCTTTGACCTGAGCTTGTAAAATACGGTTATTCAAAGCCAAAAGGAGCTTGAGGCACTATGTTTTTGACAACATAGCTTTCATCTAGTGCTTTATATAAAAGTCTGCCTCAGAGAGGCAAAATGTACTTTTAAATATCTGTTATTTTATTGCTTTTGTTTATTTTTGAATCAGTGTCTATATTTTTACATACAAGCTGAAATTGTTTCTTATGGAAACACATTTTTAAATACCAAAAGAACATTCCATATCATTAAACTCTTTATTTGATGCTTGAAATGAAAGAACGGTGTGCTTTTAATAGAGGACTCAAATTCAGTATACTTGTATCAAGCCTGTGTGTGTCGTTCTATGTAATCTTCTCTAGTGCGTTTTTTCCATTTAAGTAAATCCATAAAATTATAGAGGAGTCTATACATTACTTAAATTTTGCTAGAGGGATGCCCTTCAGTTTGCAGGGATTCAGCATTCAGAAGCTGAGAAATAAGACTACCACAACGTAGGTGAAAAAAAAAAGAAAAATTGTAGTCTGTAATTGGGCAATTGCAGGCTATTTCTTCCTTTGCTGGTTTCAGCCTGTTCTTCTTTGGCTCAATATACTTTTCTAAATTCTTCCCACTCCGGTTTTGTTGCCCTATTTTTATTTTTTTAATTTTTATTTTTTTAATTATTTTTTTTCATCTTAGATGGGGTTCTTGCCATTGCTGCTACCCCTGAGCTTTTCATTTGAGTTCAGTCTTACTCCATCAGTTTTGCCCATTGTTTTTCCTTCCGCTATTAAAAGGGCTTTGCTTTTCCACTTCTGTCTTTGCAGGGTCTTTTGGTTCAGCTCCTGCATGCCTGGTGTTTAAGTCCCACTATTTGAGCATGTTTAGGATGGTAAGAAGAAAAATAAAGATGGTCTTCCTAGTTTCTGTAGCACTGGAGAAGTGGTTGCAACAAGTCCTGCTGTGTTGCCATGGCACTGCCTGAAGTATGCTCATTCATCTTGTGGGAATGTTGCATGTGCAGTGTAGCAATGGGATAGGAACTTCAGGTTATTAGTGTATGCTGAGCACAGATCCAGGTTATGGGGAAAAATTAAATGCAGCAACTAGTAAAGAAGTCTTGAGTCAATGCTAACTTACCCACCCCCAGATCTGTGACATGGCTAGGTTTGGAAGGGTTACTTGTGTGGAAAGCACATTCTTGGTCTCAGTGACCCGCTGCCAAATATCTGTTCTTTGGTGGAAAGCATGAAAATACTAGTGCTTCCAAGTGGCTAGAAAAACTGCCTTTTTTTTTTTTTTAACTGTTCTTGGAAATGGCTGAGCCATTTTTGCTGACTTTGGTATGTAATGCTATCCCTTCCAGCTGCAAAAGTATGCATGTGACTAAGGACCCTCAGCAGCGAAAGGCAAGGTCATGAGTTTATGCTGATTTGATTTAGTTGCTTGCATCATGACAATAGTACCTAATCCCTAATTAGTTTCTGTTGTTTGTGAATCTCAATTTCACCCAGTTTAGTCACAGACTACTTAGAAGAAACACCTAAGTACTGAACTGTACATTTTGTGAGAGAATGTTATGTACGCTATTTGTTCTTTCATAATTCTTTGTATTACATTAATCGCTACAGTACTTCAGTGTTTTATCAGCAGTATATGGGACAGCATGACTGAGCCCCTGGCATACATGTGTGTTCTCCCTACAGGGATGGTTGTGGTATAATGCTGCTTCTCTTGGGAGTCTTATCGTATACATGCACATGTGAAGCAGCAGCACAGTGCATATTGGCTCCTATTGAAAATACTGTTTTGGAAAGCGAAATAGGGTGGTCTTTTGATTTCTGTGAATACACATTTCATCATCTTGTATCAGTCTTTAGAAGGTTCTATTCATCCTGTATTCTGTGTAAATTAATATCCTTTTTCTCGTAGGGGAGTTAACCGTGACTCCAGCGATTCCTTCGTATGGCTGTTGATGACCCAGCCATGGAATTCTGTAACGATTAGGTCTGGGATAATTCAGAACATCTTTGAAAAGCAGTGTGATGACTGGCAACCTTACCTGAGGAGCTACCCTGCAAAGTTGCCTTAGTTCAGCATGTATAGGGATACTGCGTGGCTTTATCCTCACTGCTTGTGCGTTGTCAAGAGCTGAGGGAGGCTGGAGTAAGTTTTGTCCTCTGGCAGAGCGGAAAGGAGTTTTCTTGCAAAGTTGAGAAATGTCACTGAAGAGCCAGTAGGGACACAAGCGTAGTTTTAAATTACAGGTTAGACTGATCAGCTGTGAATAAATAATTTTAATTCTATGAGACTGCACTGTGACAGCTAACTCCCCAAAGCAGCAGCAAGTTCGGCTTCATCTATTTCTTGGTCTACAAACTGAATTTGCTGAGCACTGCACCATCTTGGTTGTCAGTGGTCACCCTGAACGAACTGATAGCATAGACCTGTCACTTCGCTGTACTTTGGTATGTAATTTCATGTGGTCTGATGAGTTAACCTCACAGATGCTGGCAGATACTGAAAATGCTGGAGGAAACTTGATTTAGATTAACTTGTAGAGGGAATCTGCTGAAATACAGTTTCTCAGGGTAGAGCCCTTAATATGAGTTCAGGAGACATCCTAAACTTCTGCCACCCATCCTCGTGGAACAAAGTGCTTTACAGTTGACAGTGCAGAAAGATGAGAAGTGAAATTTGCCTTCTGTAGATAATTACCCATCAGTGCCAGTAAGGTAACTGTAGTTCAGTACCAAACTCAAATTTGATATGTCTAAAAGCTGCTAACTGCTGTGCAAGCTTGTAGTGAGCTTTCCTTCACCTCTTTGTGAGCATCCTCAGAAAATGAGGCTCAGCCTTGTGTGATAGAAATCATGTATACAGGGAAACTTTCTTCAGTGTGTTTTTGACAAAGATAAGTAATATCCCGTTGATACTTTAACTGTTTTGGTCAAACATCATATCTTTTCTGACTTGTAGAAGTGTATTCAGGTGTATTGTCCCAGTAGTTGTGTGGATGCTCATGATTCTGACGAGCAAATCAGCTTTTGCATGTGTGTTGTCTTTCTGGGGGAGGAGCGGATGATATAACAGTGTTTCACAAACCTTGGTGCCTTGTGTTGTCGTAAGTTATCTACTACTTAAGACTGATAAAATGGCTCACTCTTCTGGGTGTTTTTTTTTGAGATGGGTCTTGGAATTTATCTGAAGGCTGTGTTATCTTCAGCACAAGATTGAGTTTGGCATTTTGTCGCTGCTTGTTTTCCAGTGCTAATAGTTCTCCCGTAACATACAACCTTATTTTTATTTATTGGTAGGTAAAAACCAGTGAGAACTGTTTACTTTGGGAAGAAAAGGAACAGGAAGGGTGGTAGATCAGGGGGGCCATCTGCATAACTGGGATTCTGAGGTGAAAGGATACTTGTGCCGTGTGTCAGTTTTGCAGTACAGAGAGAGATGGGATGTTCCTTAATAAATACTTGTGGTGATACTAACTTTGTTTCTGTCTTCGGTCTCACATTTGCCTAAATCTGTTGGGATCTGGGTTTCTTTTGGCTTTGATAGTAGCTCTTATTTAAGAACATTACATTGTCACTATGCTGCTGTTAGAGGTATTAACAGCAAAGTGCAAGTTTTGTGATATGTTTGTTGGTTTGTTTTGGTTGGTTTCTTGGGTTTTTTTAAGTTGCTGGTCTGTCTGGTTTAGTTCTGTGTTGTACTGAAGCTTTTTGAATTGTGACTTTTCTGAGTAGGTCTAGAACATGTTTATTCACCCATACACATGTGGATAACATATTATGAATGAAGTATTCTTTAGTTATTTTTAGTAATTGTAGAATACTAAAGAAACTTATGGATAAGCATGACTTGTCAAGGCACAGATACACAAAATCGTGCTGCTGACATTGGCTACCTTCTTCTACTGTCTGTTAAACTGAAATTTTTTAAATGGTAGACTGTGGAATTCAGTCTGATTTGTAGCATCACCTCAACATGCAACATTCTGTAAAAGACGTGTGTCTTCTGCAGTTTTTAGAATATTCTCAAATATGTGAGGTCTCATAAAATGACATCTTTCTTACAGCCCTCATATGTTTTGCCTATGTCTTACAGGTATTCTTTTGTTAAACTTTTCTGAGGAACACTGCCTGCTCCCTTGAATTACAATGAAAGGGTGTGTATTGAAGGTTTTGAGACACTTTGTGATTAGAAGCTTTATATAGGAAAGAGATTACCTTGTGTGCGTGTCTACTGTAAGATTCTAAATCTTCCTTGAAACTCTTGGTTCTTTGGATTGTCAGACAGGCTACTAGATGATAATCACTGCATTTGAGCCACTGCAGCAGTTCCTCAAGCTATATTTGCACATTTCCGTTGAGTTCTGTGTGTCTTCCTTGCTTAGGAGGCAGTTAGGATGTTGTCCTGTATACTTCTGTGAATGCTGACTGGATGTGTGTTAAGTGTCTGCAGCTGCTTTTGAGTTTGTTGTTGTCGAGGTGGCCACAAAAATGAAAGCATTGAATCTGGCAGGGACATAGCTGTAGCCACAGCATCTGCAGTGTAAGTGTGCTTGTCAGTGTCTTGCTGCTGGACTGTTGAAAAATGAAGTCTTAAGGTGGACATCCACTGTGGTGTTCTGGGTTTGTTTTTTGGGTTTTTTTTTCTTATGTAGAGAAGGGGAAAGTTAGTGGAAGGCTGTACTGTTCAGGATGGTATAATTCTAGCTATTGGGATAGTTTACTCCTGTGACTTTATGTTGCGTTTTCATGGACTTGGCAGGTGATCTAGCTCCTGCTATGTCCTTGAAGGTGGGTAGTTTGAGAACAGTCTTAGCTATTCTAGCACCTTGCCACTGCTAAAAGGGGCAATCCTGTTTTATGTCTTCCCTGTCCCATTCTGTCACTTGCAATTTCTTGTGCACACATGTGGCTCTTGGCTGAGTCTGCTTACTCTCACTAGTGGTGAGAAACAGAGCTGCCTCTTTTGGTGGCAGCAAGCTGTTAGATTAGATTAGCTCTCTTGGGTAATTGCATCCTTAGAGGGTCTGGAAAGAGTCTTTAAATCAGCGGTGTCTCCTTGCCTGAATAGCACTGATTCTTTCCAGGACACTGGATCTCCATGAATAGGCTTAAACCACCTATAGAGAGAGATTTCTCTTTCTATTCCCCAAAGCACAGCAATGGTCTCTTCTTTTCTCTTCAGCTTTGTTGGTTCTGTGGCCTTCCATCTGGGGATGCAGACAAGGTGCAATTTGACCATTCAAAGAGTAAAGATCCTCTTTAAAAGCCCTCTTTTGAGTGTGCCTGTTGGTTCTGTCCTCGCTAATGTTCTGAGCCATGAGATTTTACTACACAAAGGGGCAAATCTTAGGATAAGTGCTTCCAGATCCTCAGTTTAGCCCTCATTGAGTGGAGGGCAAACAACATTACTGAATTGTCACTTGAAACAAGTCTACCTTCCAGACTTTTCAGACAAATTAAAAGTTTTTCCGAATAAAAAGAACTGTGAAAGTTCTTGATGTACTTTTGCAAATACCCAACAGTGTCATTTGTTTTTTTTCTTCAAGTATGTGTTGAGTTTAACTTAAGGATGCAAGTACGTGAAAAGCTTTTCATATGTGCAGCTGCTGTTGGAAATACTAAGTGTTCCTTCAGCCTGTTGCCAAGATGGCACAGGACTTCTGGCAGAAGTTGTCAAAATTTTCATCAGCAGCTGGACATTTGCCCAATAATGGTCCAGAGGTTCTAGTGAGCCCATATGGGAAACTCCAGAGGACACTCTGTGTTCTGCCATTAATTACTAAAAAAAACCCTTGTTTTTGTAAATGTGGCTGATTATTGAGATCTGTTTTTCCTTAAAAACATGGTTGCTGAGAAAAGTCTTAAACCTCCCTCCGGGGTTTCTTAAAAACCGTCAAAATACGTAGGGCACAATAGAATGTTACCTATTGGTGCCCAAAATTTTGATGGGAGTAAAGGGTGTTATTGTTGTTTTGTTAAGCAAGTTTCTTGAGTTAGCAAGGAAATGATAACGCAGCTAAGAGTGCCACAAATCCTTTTTTTAAAAGAAGAGGAAATATTTTAATAGAAAAAGAACAGTCAAAATAAGTCGCTACTGTAAGAATTGTTGCAACATGTGTTTAAGAAGTTGAAAGGTTAATTACAGATGTTGCCTAATTTAAGTCTGTTAAGGGAAAAGAGTATGCCGGTCTTGGACATAATTTTGAACTTCTGTACTAGAAATCTTGTTGCATGTGTTCTTGATTTCCATCCCCCTTCCTAATTGAACAAGTGTACTTCTGTGTAGTAGATAGTTGTCCAGACCATTACTGCATTGGAGAAAGAGAGTATTAGCTGTTGCATTTTATTTACAGGACATAAAGAACACCAGTAAAGACTTTGTCTTATAGTTAGTCAGAAAGGAGGCACATGTTAATTTCGTGTGTCACTTACAATTAGGCTACATTAAATTTTGATCTGGTTATTTTTCTATGCCTATTCAAGATTAAGTTCTTAATGTAGTAGATTTTAGTTCAGTAAGAAATTCAGTTGCATGTCTTTGAGCAGACCAATTCTCTTCTTTCTGGATGCACAGTGAATTAGTGTTGAAATACATCTGTATTTTTAGGACATAAATTGTATGAAGTAGTTTGTGTTAATATTGAGGGTAAATCACAGTTATATTTTTGTGGTACAGGAAGTTTAATGTTTAGATTGCACTTACAGGAGTCTGCTTTATGGAGTTGTTTAAGCACATCATGAAGCTACGTTCCTCAGAAAGGCAGTGACGAGTCTGTTCCCATGTTCTACAATTAACTCTCTTTAGGCACTTTTGGCAGATGGCTTTGGCATCTGCCTTCCATGAAGACAAGAACAAAAATTTCCTTTGAAGAATAACCTAAAACTTAGATGTTTAACTCATGTAAAAAATAACAGATATTTCTCTTGCAAAGTAATTTCACTGAAAGCACCAGAAAAATACCATCTTGGCTGTGAATGCTGTGCTGTGTTCAGGCATCCTTAGGAAGTATTTTATCTAGAGCTGGGGAGTTTGATTTTGATTTTGTTAGCACTAACATAGTACAGTGCTTGTCGCTGTCTTGTCAAGTGCCTTGAATATGTGGTTCTTGGGGTATTTTCTAATATTTCACATCAACAACTGAATGGTCATAACTAAAACATGTAAGTCTTGAGTCAGTGGAATCTGGTAGAAGTACTCTCTGGGTATTGGCATTCTTCAAATCCATATTAGCCTGATCAGACTTGATTAGCCATGGATGTGAACATAACATGATCTTCCTGTGAGCTCATACGAGTTAATAAGTGGGAGGATGACAAAAGAAATCTATCGCACTGCTTTCACTGTCTGCCCTCCTCAGCCAAGATTACAGATTTCTTGTGTAGCATGCAGCTGGATTGACAGTCTGAGAAATACTTCCAAGTCTTTAAAAGAATCTAAAGGAAAATGTTACACTTTGGGACAAATTGGAGTTCTGTTTTCTGTGGTATCTGCTCGTCCTAAACTACTACGTTCTGTTTCCCTAACTCTGTTTTTACTTTTACAAATTTAATGACAGTTTGTAGTGTTAACTCTTCTAGTCCAATGCCTGTGATAGCCCTTTTAAAGTAAGGGAGAAAATAGTCTTTCCAAATTTAATTTGTTAAATAGTATGTAAATTTTGACTGGCTTTTATTTATAAATATTTATATTTCAGTACTATTAAATTCCTCTGCTGTGTTGTGTGAAATGCACAGTGTCAAACTAACAAGAGGTTGTGCTGTGGAAAGTGATCTGTGAAATGCATTAGCAGCACTCAGTATCTGTTTAAATAATAGGTTTATGAGAAGAACGCTGTAACACCACATAAATGTTTCAGCTGCTGCACATCTTGGACTAACTGATAGTCTGTCAGTTTTAGGATCTCTGTTTTTCTAATTACTGTAACTATGCAAGATTTTTTTGGGATGCTTTTGTGTCTAGAAAGAGTACGATGGAGGAGAGGTTACTTTTTCTGGGGAAAAACAAATCTAGATCTGTCGTGGGTTCTATTTCTGCAATCTGTTGTAGTGAGCTCTTTACCTGTGTTATAGTAAGCATGAACTCTGCAGCTACTCCTTAAGTTACAATTTGGTATCTAAATTGTGTCTACTTAAAACCTTTTCTGTGGATGGATGCAGAGTGCAGAATTCATGATCTCATCTTTAAATGGTCTCAGCTGCAGTATGTCCTGGGCCTTTTAGGGTTGAGAGAGTTTTGAGCACAGCTTATGTATTTTTCTGCTTCTGTAAAGCATTGCTGAGGTTTTGTTAAGACGTAGAACAGAAGGAATGTTCTTATGTTTTATATGTAAAAGCACAAATACCACATACCACCGCGTGATTTAAACTTTTTGGGACCAGAGCCACTTAAAAGTCCTCTTGCAAATGAGAGTGAAAACAGCAGACCTCGATCTCATATTTTTAAGTTCAAATGTGGTTTTAGTGGTCTTATCTTTGCTAATTTGATGCATATTTTGTTTAAGGCATTAAAAGGCATTTAAAGCAGCAGTTTGGCTCTTGTTGGGTTTCATCTTGCCTAGCCTGCAAAGGATAATTGGTGGTGGTGTGGTGAGCAGTTGTTCTGCTGACAGAACTTGTAGACAAGTTTAACATTGGCTGCAACAGTCTAGATTAGTATTACTGGTAGTAACTGCTCTATAGTTGATGACATTTATCCTAATGATATCTTAAGTAATTTTTTGTTTCAAAATAGGACAGCAGTGTAGAGGGAAAATTCCCAAATAGCTAGGTTTTTGTTTCCTTCTCTCTTCCCTTTCCCCCACCTTCAGTTGACTTGATTCACATCTTCCTTTTGGAGGATGAAAAAGGAGTTTCTAGTAGGAAAATTGAAGCCATTTAACAATCTGATTCACAGTTTTGACTAGTTTTCTACTGAACTGTCTGTGTTTGAGGCTCACAGATCAGAGTCCTGCTTTCTTGGATTGCCTAAGAAAGCAAGAAGTGTGTTATGTGATGGGTATCTGTAGGAGTGTTTCTTTTCTCAGAAAAAAAAGATCATTAAAACACTTCCTGCTGCCAAGATCAAGCAATAAAGTCTTGATCAGAAAGTAAGTTTTTGGAGGTAAATTTGGTCTTTCCCCTTCATGGTTATCCAGGTGGTAAAGGAAAAATTGGTGTAATTTTAATGTGAAATAGGAGAAAGTTTAGTTGAAGAGCATGACTGCGGAGTTCTCAGCTCTGTCCTGCTGCTTTATCTAGCAAAGCCATTGAAGATTAAGGGGTTTGAAACCTCGGTTGGTTTGCTTCAGGTTTTAATGCTTAAGAAGCAGATTTTGGTAGTTTCCAATTTCTTCAATATTCTGTGAAGTTTTAATTTGTCCTTTTAAATAATTTAAAAAGCTTTGTATAGTTCTGAAGAAAACTGCTGGTATCTCAAGGCCTATTGGAGCTTTAGGTGTTTATACTATCTCTGCTGTGGCAGAGGAGTTTGAAATGCAGGAGATTCAGTTCTTGGTGTAGATAACTTTTTCTTTCTAAGTATGTTTCATTCTGCATGTGGTAGGTAAGCCTCCAAGGAACACACACTTGCTGTTTTTTATGCAAGATCGAATTCTTCCAGCCTATATGATGTGGAGGATGTTCTCTATCTGTATTACTATTTCATACTGCTCCTTTGGAGAACAGTTAAAAGGTGCATCCTCCCCGTTCATGATGCTCCACTGCATCTGCGCTTGTGTCCTGTCCCCTGTTGGGTAATATCACTTCTGCATTTTTTTTCTCTGAGTGCCAGCGGTTCTAATTGCATGACAAAAACATGAAGCAAGCAAATGTAAGCTGATTACATTTTTCTCACTTGCTACTACTATGGTGATGCCAGGTGTAGAAAGCTACTAACTCTTCTGGTGCTTGTGTGTTTGATTTTGTTGCTTCAACTGTTTATGAAGGGCAATTTGCAGATGGTAGTTACTGCTGTTATGTGGGCTGGTTTGCATAAAAACTTAGCAATGCTTTTACCTTTTAAAAATAAAAGCACCATTGGTTGCCTTAAGACTACAAAACCTTTTTTGTTGGACAAAAAGCAGTTTTCAAGTTGGAAGTATCACTTGCTAGACAGCATTCATTATGCTCATAAATGGCAAACAGACTGTGAACAATTTGTATTTCTACTCTGCAAAGGTATAATGAAATGGAAAGCACTGGAGAACGCTCATTAAATCCACAGTGGTAATTTTAATTTTCAAATTGCAGTCTAAATTAACTATGTGAACTGTATCTATGTTTTCCAGAGTACATTTTATAAGACGATGAAGAACAGAAAGCAATGTATTCAAGATACTGAGGGTCAGAAGCATGAAGGCATGGAAGGTAAAGTCTGTGTGTGTATGAAAATATTCAAGTGTATTATTCAGGTTCAAGCTGTGAAGGTCAGATTTTTACATTTGCTCTCTCAATTAGTATGCTGCTAGTTTTGGAAGAAGTTGTGTAAACATAACCATTATCTCAGCATAGTATTTGTCCTTGGCCTGTGGGGTCCCCAAATCCTTTCCTGTCTCTTCTGTTTTTTACTTGTTGACTTCCAGCAGCAGAACAGAAATGATGGTAGCAATTCTTATTCAGAAAAAAAAATTAGAGTAAAATCCCATGAAGAAAAGTTTTTACATTTTTGTATGCTGAAAACATTTTCTGACTTTCACAAAATTGGGAGCACTTTTCATTTAATGTACACAATTAGGTAAATATTTGAGGATGTTCAGATTAAAATAGTTCAAAGACTGGAAGACTAAAATAAAGGTAGACCATGTGTATCTAAGGTAATGAATATAGAATATGCTGGTCTAATTTATTTCATGGAGAGAGAAGTGCAGACATCTAAGGAGAGAACTTGGGAGAACAATGTCTAAATAACTACATGGGCAATAGGAAAAACCTTTGTGATGCTTACTTTATTCAAATAGCTTTACTTTGTTTTAAAGGCAAATATTGGTACAGTAGTCTGTGAAATATGTTGCGTGATATTTTTCACCTGAATTATGTTAACTACACATCTGACCAGTGTTTTGATTGCATTAGACTTGAAAACTTGATTAATTTGCTTTTAACTACAGAAAACTGTATCTCATTGCTGCCTTATTAAAATCTAGAAAAAAAAAGGTTTCAAAAACTGTCAAATTCTGAATGTCAATGTTAATAATGCCAGGTGAAGAAAATGAAGAAAGCTGTTCCTGTTCTACGTCATTGTGTGACGGGGACACATGTCCCATCTGTCTGAACTGCCTTCTAGAACAAGAGGTTGCTTTTCCTGAGAACTGCAGTCATACCTTCTGCATGACTTGTATTCTTAAATGGGCTGAGGTAAGGCTGAGAACCAAGGTGTGTGTTTATTTTTCAGTCAAATCTGTTGCACCTAATACCTACAGATGTTTTTTTTTAAAGAAAAGAAGTTACACGTGCTGACTTTGAAGTGATTCAATGACCAGTTATAAGTAGTTTGTGTTGTCTTTCACTAGTCATCCTGACTTAAAAATGGTTGCTAGAGATTAGAGATCAGTATAAAAATGGTGTTGACTGTTTGGAAGATCAGTCAGTATTATGTACATGTTGTAATATTGCAATGTCTTTAGCTTAATTTTATTTTGTTATCTCATACGCTGTTTGTCATACTGTCAACTCTTAGGGCTGGGACTAATATGTTTCCATGTCAGTCTACAATATGAGTCTGGTAAAACTTTAGTTTTCTAACTCTAAAGACAATTCAGCTTAAAGGTTTGGTGCTATTCTGAATTAAATGTTACAATTTTAGTTATCATTACGGTTATTATTTTATCTATCCCAATACCTTTGTAGGTACTTCTGGAAACTTAAAGAAAAATGACTTGTTGAACAAATTCTTGACGATTATTTTCTCTTGAGTTCCCTTTCCTCACATATATCCTGTAATCATTGCATTAAGTCTTTGGTATCTTTACCTTTCCTGTAAGTCTTTCAATTGTTAATACTAAACACCAAATTAGAATTGTTTTATAGTATATGAGGGGTACTCGAATGAGATGCTGCTTTTTGTCGTGCTTCTGTGCACTTGAATTGGTTGCTCACTGTAGTAGAGACCACTCCTTGGTTTCTCTGCAGTAACTTACACTGAAACCAAAATAATAATTTTCTTCTAAAGTATCCTTTAGCAGATGATCACTTATGTATATATACAATATAATTATGTATTATTGTTTTACTTACTGTATTTTTAACCTTAATTTTTGTGTTACTTATTACTGAAGGCAGACAGTAACAAAAAGTCACCTCTTATGAAGGTTTCATATGTACGGTGTACTAAAAAAAGGTTATTAGATAAAAACGTTCTTTAAATTCACAAATCGGATAATGAACTTAGTCTCCTGTTGTCAGATTTTCTGTACTGCACATGATTAATTGTGGTGCTTTTATTTGTAAGGGAACAGGAAATTCTCATCCACAATTTTATCTTGACTTCCTTAGCTGGTTGTTATAATGGCAGCTAAAGGGCAATAAATAGTGACATGCCAGGGAAGCGGTAGACAAAGGGTTTGCTGCTGAATTTGAGTTTGTTCACATTGTCCAACAGATGCTTTTAAGCCCATTGGGAAGGGAAATTCTCTTGATTTAAAGAGCGGAACGAATTATATGACATCTTTCTTGTCGTGTCAAATAATTTTGGCATTAAAGAATAAAAGGAACTTCTGCTTATAAGGCTTTACAGGTGATTTTGATGTGATGCCATAAAAATGGTGAGGAGTTGTTTAAAGGCAATGTAAGTATTCTGCTGCTTCTTTCCATTAGTGACATCTGATGAGTAAAACCAGCCAGCCTTCCCTTTCTGAGAATACTTGACAGGTGGAACTCCATGAAACTCCATTGCCTAACCTAGTAGTTTTAATTAAAAGTAAAGGGGGAAAAAAAAGTGTTGAAAACTGACTGACAGATGATCAGAGGCTTCAGCTGTGAGAAGCAGATAAGCTTTTACAGCTTGGAATGATAGAAACATATGATAAGCATGTGGCAATCTGAAGCATGCTGATGCCATGTGGTTTTTGTGTCTACTATTAATTTTTAGTAAGTAAATGGTTTTGTGTTTTTGAGAAGTGTTGAATAAGGTTTATCGTTCTCTGCTGATTCTTGGTTGATCATAAGTATCGAAAACTAAATAATTGACAGGTAAACATTTTAAGTCACACTGAATACTGAAGATGTAAAAATTATCTGCTCTTTGAAAAAAATGCTACCAGATTGTTTAAAGAGTCTTTTTATTGGGTATAAATGAATGAGTTTTATAAACATTGTTTTCCTGTTTAAGTGCTGGAGAATAGTAAAATCAAGAATAACATTATTGAGCAAATCTATAACAAAAATAATTCTAATGTTCACACTACTTGACATGATCTTTTGTGCTCTACAGTTAAACTCCACACACTTAGACTTTGCCAGCAGTGTGTGTTCAAGTTGGGTATTTCCTTTATCTTTCTGTGTTGCATCTGGACTTCAAAACATAACAAGCAACTACTCCTTTAAACTCTTGTTTTCAAATTGTTCTTCTGAGTGTTTATGGCTTTTATATCTAACTGTGTAGATTCTAATTAAAACCAGGGTAGTTTAGGCAGATGGTAAGAGTTTGTTTACCATTCTGCTCCCTCTTCCATCTATGGGAGATTTTCAACACTGCAACTGCAGTTAAGGGTCCTATACCAGCAGGTTTGCTACCTGCAGACACCAGCCATCAGATTTTGAAGATCTCTTTTTAAAAAGAGAGTGAGAAAATAGATAGATGTGCACTTAAAACCAGTATCTAAAAACTGCTTTTAAGTGTACCTTCTGGTTCATTCCATGAAGGGCTAAAAAGAGACAGGAAATTTGTCTGAAAACGTCTAATAAATTAGATCGTGATGGCTAAGTCTGAGCATTTAGTTACAGAATTAAGTAGCATTACAGTTGAGTCAGTGCTCTATTTTCTTTCCCTTTGAGGAAAGATGTCCAACTCATGAAAGAAAAATGAGTGGGAGATCAGAATCCTCACTAAGAAACTAGTCTCAGGTGTTTTTTGTTTTTGTTTTTGTTTGGTTTTTTTTTCAAATGTCCCTTAAATTGTTCTACTCACTCGCTGTGTTTACTGTAGTTAATTGTGGCATCTGAGAGCATTGCTGCATGGTAAATTCAGCTGCCTACACTGCTGAACTCTCCTATACTATTAGCCTGTCATCTTGTGTGCCTTTGGCCATGAGTAGTGCTCTCCCAAGCATTTCTGGGCAGCACTGGGCAGGCAGATTGCCAGGGACTGTTTTCGGTAGGCATGCCAAGATTAACGTAAATGTCACTCATCCTGTGCTAGCTGTCAACTGCTTCTGTAACCTGACGTTGTGTAATTTACTAATGGAGATTTTCCAGCTTGGAGACTTTGTGAGGCTAGATCATAAAAAGTAAAAGGCACTAAATCTGGAGCTGAGGTTTTTGGTCACACCCTTCATTGGGAGTGCTAAAGGGTAGTGTAGGGTTGCTTTCAGTATAAAGAGGATGTACATGATAACATTATTCTGCCTGTATAACAGAGAGGGTTCTTTGGCTATTGCTGTGTGTAGAAAAAAGGGGACAGAGACCAACAACAAAAACCACCAAAAAAAAAAATCCCATCTAGAGTCTTCAAACACCACCAGTACAGTGGTGTTACACCAAGAGAAGTAATTACATTATTTGTTTCTCTTGGCTGTAATACCACTAGTAGATTAAAACTAATTGGGTCAAAACTCTGAATTTTGTAGCTGTTTTCTGGCATGCTTGTATTTTGCATTGCAGCTGGTAAGCACATATGTTCTAGTTTATAATAAATTCTGAAAGCATGTAAGTAAAGCTACTGTGAAAGCAGTATCAAGGTATCTGTGGCAAACAGATACACAAAGTAGCCAAAACCACCTTGGCTAGGAGGACTGTTTTATCAGCAATAGTATTTTGCCTGCATGTGTTAGAGGAAAATGAGTTTTTTTAATTCTATTCAAAGAAAAATAATTTTAAATTAGAGGAGATAAATATTTACTGCAGGCTTTTTTAACTTCCTTTGTTCTTCAGATTGCTAATAAATGTATTGGAGATTTCTATCCTTGTTCTTCTACTAATTCTTCTTTAGCACTCTTCTCTCACGATGGTCCATAAGAAAAGGTTCAGTGTAGCGTCTTTGTTATCACAATGATTGTGTAAGAGGCACTGACTTCAGTGACCCTCTCCTACTAAGCTTACATCTCAGTCTCTGCACCTGGTTTCCCTCATTCATTTTTCCTCATCTGGAAGATTTGAAAGTGGAGTACATTCAGCTGTAAATTCCTCAAAGCATTGGAACATATTCAGGTAGGCCCTGTGCAGTATCAGTGGTCAAATTAATAAAACTAAGCAGTTGGCACAGAGAGCTGTCTTGTGTTACGTTTCTAGCAGCTGTTACGTTCTTAGAATTGTTGTTTCCTTTGTGCTAGTATAAGGTTGGGATCATTGGTAATGTAGGGTATACTGCACATGTATGTCCTTCTGAGGGTGAAGAGAGTTACCTGTATGGTAACTGGAAATCTTCGTGTGTATTCTTTCTGATCTGGATTTCTCTTGTCCTAAAGGATACAGCAAGGAATCGACTTATGTGGCAGCAGGCTCCACAGTGCAGTTACAGAGCACTGTGGGCAGGATTAAGGTTACATTCACAAACCAGATATGCAGTGTGCTCAGTGAAGCGCTAAACCTAAAAACTAAAACGATAAAAACCCCTTCTTGTTCAAGTGCATCCAAGGTAATGCATACATAGATGATGCATCTGACAACTGCACGGAAAAAACTGTATTAATCAAATTATTTCAGAAAATCTAGACTTTAAATATCGTTTTTTAAATTACATGTTTTGTCTGGGTGGTAAACAGTTGTTCTTGGCATAGTTTCCTGCTTAAGTAGTGTTGTTGGACAAGATGACCTCCTGAGGTCCTTCCCAACCTTAACCTTTTTGTGACTCTGTGATGTATCAAGTACCTTCAGGCAGCAGCTTGTGAATGTTAATATTCAAAAGCACAGTGCTAAAGTCTGTAAGGTTTTCTGAGTTTGACTTCAGTTATTCCAGCAATACAGTGTCAAAGGAAGTACAATGACACATACAGTGTCTTTCTTACCATGGAATTCACAAATCCTTACGAATAATGAATCATTTAATCCTTTCCTAAAAACAGCCACCATTCCAGAACCTGTCAACGCTTTATAGGAATTTTGGATGGGAAATGAAGGACTAGCCAACTGTGTCACTTTCTTTTTGGATCAGCTTTTCAATACGTAGTTAAACAGATATTATTATGGGCCACTTGAAGAAAAATAAATTATAAGGGAAGGGACTTAACTGCAGTAACTTTAGTTCCATACTCATATCTTGTTACTACTTGTTATGAAACATCATAAAATGGAAGTTGAGATAGGGATATCTGCCAAAGTTGTTTTACCAGACAAAATATGTTTTGGGGTTGCACCTATTTGTATAGCTTCATGAAAATTCCCAGCTGAAATATAGAAAGTGTTTCGGCCTTCTTGTCTACTTCACTTTGTTCTCAAATGCTGCTTGAAGTGATGCATTTAAAATAAGGGAAGCTTACTCGATGAGTTTTGTAGTGCTGTAGCAGTTACAGGAATATCGAACAGTTGTGCCTGTGGAGACTAAGATTTTTCTAGAGTGTCATCAAAAACAAATAAAATACTATGCAATGAGTTTTTGGAAGAGTTAAGAACAAACACGCACATACTCGTGGATAGTTTTTCAGGGATTGCAGACTTCATGAACGCTTACATATTTTATGAAGAGAAATCTCTGGATATCACAGGATAGGTGAAAGAATGAATCACTGCAGAGTTACTAGTTTTAACATGAAAACCGAGAGTAGTTTCATGTGAAGAGTAAAACAATTGAAGACAGTTTGAAGCGCGCTGAGCTACTATTCTGTGTTTTTCCAAGAGCACTGTTGAGAAGAAAAAAAAAAACTCAGAAATACCAGCTATGAGGTTCTAATGATTCTACTGTAATTACATTAAATACTACACATTCTGGTTTTTAAACAGCTATGTTAAAGGAAGATACTGTGTGAAGCTGTGTTGTGAAGCATCCCACACCCCTCCTCCCTTGTGCACAATAAAAGTGATAGCTGCTGTTTGGACTCATTTAATCTCAATGACTTTTTTTCTTCTTGTAAATATTTTTCCCCAAAAGATCAGTGTACATTCATCATTACTTATGATGCTACCTGAGTAGAAGCCTAAGAAGAGAGGAATTGCTGACTTGCCTTGAATGAAAGAAGACTCAGTACTTTCTTTGGTTACTGAACCACGTTCTCCAAAAAAATGAAAACGAGTAAAACGCCATCACTCCTCATGTTTGCTTCTTTTAAAAATGTAGTCAGTGTTTTTTTATCCTCACTCCCTTCTATAGCAGCGTAAATTCAGTTTCGCTGTTGAGAAAAGGGGCGGGAAAGAGCTGGTGCACGTTTAGACAAAGTTTTGTATAGATGAAGTAACCTCTAGCTTACCTCAGGGCTGCCCAGCAATTGTGCTGGGCTGGGGGGTGTGAGGGTGCACATGGGACTGATTTGTTGCTATCAGATAATGCTAGGGTTATGAAAAGCAACTGAGTAGGAATGGAAAGAGCATTTGCTGCTTCTGAACATATCGTAGCTTTCGATTCTTCCAGAATATTTTCCTCTTTTTCTGCTATTATGTATTTGTTGAACGTTTGTCCAGAAGAACTCAATGTATAACAGTAAACGTTTTTCTAGTGGAGCAAAAACACTTGCCATTTGGCTTACTGCTAGTAACATTTAGTACTCTATGATACTTCATTGCAATGAATAAACATAACATACTGTGACTTAAACTTGGGTACATACGTTAATATTCAAGTGTAAATTTAATTTAGAAACAGATTGTATTCTTAGAACTTTTCAACTAAGGTGAATTGTGAAATAGGACTGAAAATTAAGAAAATAAACTTCTTCCAACCTATCTTTGACAGTCCAGTATATCAAAGATTTTACATTGAAGCTTGCAGCTGATTCAGCAGTTACGGTGCATTGCATACTATCAAATATCCCAACTGAACAACACACTGCAGTGTTACTGTGGGTTAGCTTTACATTGACTGCAGGACAAAAACTATCTTCATGATCCGAGTCCTTGGGGAACTAGTTTAATTACCCAATATGCTTTTCTTAACTGAGGCCATGACTCTACAGGGAACAATGGTGTGCCCCAACAGGGGGAAGTTTTTAGTTAGGGTAAAATAGCAGAGCGTCAAAAGGAGAGGTAATGGCTTTAACGTATGTTCTTGTTGAACAACTTGTTCATTAAACTACCCCTGGGGTTTTTTGCTTTTGTTTGGTGGCTTTTTTTTTTTTAATCAGGCAAATTTTGTTCTGTTTACTTCAACTGAAATCGGAAGCTGCCTGAATATTCAAGGTTTGGGGGCTGCGTAGGTGAGAAAGCAGTTGAGCACTCTTTGAAATGGAGAAAAGAACAGAATCATCTGGAAAATTAAAACTCTAATGAAAGGATAAGAATGAAGGCACAGAATTTCAGGGAAGAGTTCGTATGCAACTTTCTCATAGCTGCTTATACCATTCTAATACTGCATCTTGCTTGCATAAATAAAGGGTGTAATACCCTGATAGTTCCCTTAAGGACAGGAACTGCATGCCCCTTAGGGGCACGCTATTCATATACTGGTTCTTGTTCAGTGGATGAATTATGGCTGGTGTCTGGGTGTGGGTTTTTTTTTTTTTGAAGGGAAGGTAGTACCCTGTTTGCTGTTGGTCTTCCCAGGTTTATGGATTTTGTGGGGGAGGGAACTGGGGACGTGACCCAATGCACTTCTGTTGAAAAAGAACATTAAGAACTAAAACATTTAACCGTAAGAAAGAAAAAGGATGTTTGTGTATTGATATAAAATCAGTTACCTAACAGATGTAAGAAATAGAAAGTATAGCTAAGGATATAAAATGCTTTTCCTTTTTTAGAACACAACTTCTGAGTTAAATTCTTATTTCCTTTAGATTTTCCCCCAAGGAGAAATCTACTTATATGAAACAAAATACTGAGTGTATGGATAATGTGTGCATATACATTCTTAACATGAACAAGTTGTAATTTTGTGTATTTCTGTAAGCTGCTATAATAGCAAATAGAAGTATAGAAAAGTGAGACTTCTCCTAATATCTTACAAATTTTGTGATAAGAAAAATAATTTTTCAGACAGAGGCTTCATGTCCTATTGATCGCAGACCATTTCAAGCAGTATGCAGGCTTGATGCATTAGAAGAGCAGAAAAAGGTAAGTTCAAGACTCTTATTTTCTTAAAAAACTTTAGTTGTAGGAACACCCAAGTTATGCCACAGCCTTTTATTCATACATCTGTATAAAGTAAGCTTTCCTCATGAAATAATTATTTCTTTAATGTCTCTATAACGTATTTGAAGCTAGGAATTGTCGTTAATTATTTTTTCAAAGCATGTATTTACAGTAATAATTATCACAAAGCTGCTATTGCTACTTTGCAGTATCTTTGAGCATTCATATTTTCAAGAATAGAAGTATAGTAATTGGTCTCAAAGTGTTTTTCAACTAGGTTTTGTAAACAAGTGCTGCATTGATTAGCATGCCATCTTGCCTTTTTATTTTAGCTGAGGTGAATCTTGTATGTTCACAGCCTCCAGTTCACAAACAAAACACAGGAAGGCAAGAGGAATCAATCAATGATAAGCCTTGTTCAACCTAAATTTCTGAGTGTTTTTGGCTTTCAAATCTTTTGAATAATACTGCGGAGAGTAGTTTATCAAATAGAAAAACACTCTTGTTTTTGCTAGATGGTCTTGAAAAATGTATATAGAAAGATTCTGATAATTCTGTGTACAATTCCTCAATTCTGTGGTGAAATTATGGTTATAAGTAATTCCTAAAGCTGTTGGTTTTGCATTTTGCTACGTTTAGAAAACGGTCTCCCACTACGCATTTTTGGTGCTCCTAAAGGCCTAAGCGGTCAACTGCAAAGGAACCAGACTGACAGCCACAGATACTGTGCTAGCATATTTTATCTTCTTTATTTCTAAAGCATCAAGGAAGCAGCTGAAATAAGATAAACTGAAGATTTCATTTGGACGAGCGTAAAGGCTGTATCAAAATCTAATCTGAAAGATTCTTTGTTCACAGAAGTGCAGTGTAAACAGATGGGCAGAGAACAAGGGTCCTGCAGAAAGAGCCCCTGGAGCAGTAGGGATGGATGGAATGTGGCTGAGAAATGCTTACACAGTGGTCAGAATGAGCAGGGGCGCTGCTGGGGCACTGGTGGCTTTCCCTTTGTGATAGTCATAATTCAGATGTTAATAGCTTAAGGAGTTGTGTGTAATGTGAAGATTCTGGAATGAAGAAATACAAAATATCTAATATAAACAGTTGCAATGTAGCCATTGAAGTAATTTCATGGCATGTAATAAAAAATATATTGCTTTCTTAGAATTTTGAAGATGTGGGAAAAAAAAACTATGTTATATGAAATCCAGAAGTTATTTTACTCTGGAGGAAAATTGGGTGTTTTCTAAATATGAGGAAGTATTTGAAATTGAGTGGTAGTTCAGCATTTTCCTGAGCTGAACTTTGTGTGTTCAGATCAACCAATTTAGTTTAAAAAAAAAAATAAATCTCAGCTTTCAAATTCTCAATGGAAAATAGTGCAGAGTTTTGGGATACTTGCCATGGCAGTCTGAATGTTCAAGGGTTTTTGGTCTTGTGGAATTAGTGTGCATGTCTGACATAGCCAGTATACGTATCAAGGTGAGGTTTTTTCCTGTTTTATGAAAAATACCGAATCTGTAAACTGTGAGATTAAAGTAGTAATGATCTGAAATAGTTTCCAGTCCTTTTGTTTAAAGTTATTTTCTCTATAGACCTTAAGAGTCTTTGAATGTATTTAAAGCTCATGTGTACTGAGATTCTAGATTGTATTGACGCTATTTTTTCAATACAGGTTCAGGTTAAACAACAAATGAGGAAGGAAGAGGAGGAAAACTGTGCATGCAATAAGGGAAAATATAGCCATGAGAAGATAAAAAGTTTTGTGAGGTTAGTTGATTACTTAATTTCAAGCGTTCTGATTGGAATATTCAAAATATAAATTCAGCTGTTTTAAAAGGTACACCCTGGAATTTTTTTTAAAGTTTGTTTTAAAATAAACTATTTTCCATCAGTGGTACTTTAGCTTTACTTTTATCACTGATGTAATTCCCACTTGAATACTTACAGTAGCAAGCAAGAAGCAAGCAACTTACTTCTTGCATTGAGCTCTGTGAAAGTTGTATTTTTCAAGCAGTTCTGACAAAGTTATTTAAATCAATATTTTTATGGCTAGACAATTTTTTAAAAATATAAATGTTTTTCTTTGGTTATCTAAACACACAGCCCCTTTCTTGCATGTTACCATAAACATTGGTGGCGATCCTTTTCTATAGTAAAACCTAGTTGTAGTCAAGAACTGGTTTTATTCTAATGAGTTTGAGAGGGAACTGTGGAAATACCA
>NW_010160666.1:110397-125797 GCF_000695765.1 Mesitornis unicolor | reverse complement strand
ATTCCTGCTTTGAGAAGCTTTATCTTGTCACTTTGGCTGCTGTGTATAAGGAGAAGTTTGGGATTACGTAGACAAATTTCACTAAATAAGGGTAATCTAAAGTCAGTATTTAATGAGATATGTGATATACACAGAGTTCTTGAGATTGAATTTGAAGGAATCTTCACTGCAGAAAAGATAATTAGCAGTAAATTACCTTTTTTGTCTATAAAATAAGCAAGATTGATCTTTGCACCTCACTGTTCTGAATCACCACTGGCTTTGATAATCTTCGAAGTATTTATGCAAGCAGGTTATAACTTTCACATGTGGCTGTGAAATTAAGCAAAACTTAGCATTCAGATGTAATACAGGATATTAACTTTTGTTGTGTAAATGGATATTATTTTTTCAATCTGTAAGGTTTTTGAAGCACTGTGGCTTTTAATGTATGGAAAATCACATACGTGTTGCAAGTTCAGGTTTTAATAGCAGTAAAAACTTGGTTTATGTGCATGAAATAAAAATTCCTTAAAATAGGAGCTGATTTTTTGGGTGTATACAGTTATCTTAAATATGCGCAGAAACTACTTCTGTAATATGTTTGTTAATCTTGCAGAAGAGCTGTGTGTCCAGACAGAGGGCCATTAACAGCAAAATTAAGCAAAGTTGTGAAGAAAAAATACAGTAAGTGATATTTGTTCTCCATTTGCTAGAATTGCTGGTGTTTATTAAGGAACTCTAGAATTTCTTTTCTTGATGAACCAATTTAATTTTGTTTTGTTTGGTTCGTTTTTAATTTCTTAGATTTTCATATGAAACCAAATGCCAAGGAATAGAAACGTGGAACTTAAGAGAACGAAATTGCCGTATGTGAAATGACTGCTCTTATTTTACTGGGAAGGCTGCCTCTTTACTTTCAGTCAAGTGAAATGGGTTTGGTTTCAGGCTAAAGTAATTTTCTGCATCAGACAGTTGGTGCACAGCTAATGATGAGCTTTTATTCACAGGAAGTTTTTTGGTGAGAGTTCACACGCAAGCAGCACTTAGCTGTGTTTTGGGGCTGCCATTTTGAGAGGCTTCTTTAATAGATGTTGTTTGATAAGTGTTCTCATAACTTACAAAACAGCAGATATCTGAAGAGGTGAAAACCACTTGATATTTAAAAAGCTATTGTGAAGGTGCATGCATTTCAATTTTACTCGGTTTGTATGTGAACATAGTAAGTACACTTGAGGTATATTTTCATTAACCTGTCATTGCATTAATGATTTTGACAAACAATTAAGAACTAATATGGTAAAGAGTAAAGTTTTGTTTCTTATTCCACACAGGTAATATTTTGTATGACAAACAAAACAAGAAAGCTTTGTCTGTGAAGATAAACAAGGTTAGTTCTGATAATGAAACATCTGTAAACATTTTTTTCATTAAAGAATTTTTTCAAGTACCTGTCTGCCTATTTATAAGATTAACTTCTTCTATTCGTTAATTTTAATATGATCTAAACTTTGTTATTTTGTCTCCCTTTGTCTTGAAGAAAGGAATCAGAAGCTAGGTTTTATGAGCTTCTCTCTCAGATTAAACTTAGTTTTGTGGTGACATCGTGTCTTTTCAGTAGCTGGTGGCCTGAGTTACCACTTTTATTTGGTGCTTATACACCATAGCTCTCAGGGATATCTTCAGCTTCAGCCTTCCTCTTTTAAGTCAGGTACTTAGAAATTTTGATCCCGTTACCATGTATAAAGTTAAAGGTATCTTTTATCAACTTGAAGTGGTTTTGTACTGGAAGGATAGAGTTTAATAGTAGATCAACCTCTAATTTGACGTAAATGTTGGTAAATGCTTTTATATGCAGTTTCACTGATTTATTGTGGAATATTTAATAGCATTAACATCTGAAATGGTACCTGTTGCAAAAAAGGTGCATAAACAAAAAATGCCATTAAAAACCTTCAGGAGGAGGTGCAGGACTCCATTATCCAATAAACGTTCAAAATCTAAAAGAATTTAAAAGAAAGCACTGAGTTACTAACAACTGCTTTGTAAGGATATTTGTGGAACATCTGGATAGCTATTTTAGACGGAGGGAGAAATGTTAATGTTCAAAGTGATGGTATTTTTTAAATGTAAAAACAACAGCTTTTTAGAAGAAACTTACAGTTTGTGCAGTGATGAAATAGGGCATGTTCCCATCAAAACCAGCTCTGTGTCGAAGTTTGATGGAGCACATGGATAATGACTGCATACGTGAGACCTGTATTTATATTCATCTCATCACAAATTCTATTTTTTCATCAGAGTAAATACATTCTGAAGAAAAATGGTGAAAAGTCTCTTTAAGTTCCCATTTAAAAATACCAGTCATGGGGAATGAACAGGAATCTTTTAGATTCAAGGTGGCATTAACACTTTAGATGGAAGGATATAAATAGCAAAAATGGGTCAGTGTAGGTAAGTGTACAAGTCTGGTAGTCTGGGAAAAATGTCTGGGGGATTATTGCTCGGCTTTCTTTTTTTTTCCCTGCAGCCAGCCCTACACAGGAGCAGAGTTTACTGCACACAAGGCAAAAGGCAATGCGTTAGCATGCCTCGGGTGGCCAGGTGTTGTTGCCAATTGGAAGAGGAGGTGGTATTTGTTGAAACACGCATTTTGAGCACTGTGCCTTTGTGTGAGAGCCTGATTAACAGATGCACCAGTCAGTCGTCAGTTTTGTAATCCTACCTGAAGGCAAAGGGGAATCCGAGACACATTACGTGTACTTGTTACTTTGAAACCAAGCATTCAGTGCACTGCTGTGAAGGCTTCTGTCTGAAGGTGCTAGCGCTGTACTTCTGTGATTCATTAGGTAGCAGAAATGGGAATTGTGAAATACTAAAGATCGGGGTCATTTATTCATAATTTCTTTATGAAGAGTTAAAGATTTTTCTGTGGAAAGCCTATTTAAAGGTTATTTGCAGAGAGCAGGTGTTGAAAATTTAGAGACTGAATGGAAAAAATTTGTTTGCTCTATCTGCAGATCTCAGCATCTAATTGTGGAGCTACTATGGTGCCTGCTTTTTGTGAACTGAAGTCTTGTTGATATCATTTAATTTTGGTGTATCTTCATGTATTAAATGTTAATTATTTTATTTTTGATGTCTTTAATTCACTTTTATTTTTGTAGCCCAGAAGACAGACCTGCTGGAATGAGTGCTTCAGAACTAATTTCTTCAGCACGCTTTCGGCTGGCAGTAGCAATGAAGAATCCTTTTTTAGCTGTAGAAATGACTGGTTAGTATATACTGGTGCTTAATATAAACTGACAGGTTACTGTGTTGTAGATGCTATAGTTCCTTCTGCTTCTGTCTGTATATACTGCCTTGAAATATTTTGAAGATTGGCTGGCTTTATATTCGTTGATGAAGACCAGGATAAACAGAAGCATTTTTAAATGAGTATTGGGCACACCCCAATTTCTGTCATGTGTTCAGGATTAAAATACTTAAGTATGCTTTTAATCTCGTTGATTTAATAGACGTTAGTAAGTTTTATTTTTAGCTTATATTTAAACTCCGTGCTGAATTGAAGCCTTAGATAGAAAAGAGTTAGTCCTGTTATTACACCAGCAGTTAACAAAACAGGTAACAGTAAATATCCTGGTTTGTATCAGAAACAATCTTTGTTGTCATTGCTTGACTCCAAGAGGAATAATTTAAACATACATGAAGAAAGTTTGCTTCAGGAGCATAATACTTTAAAATGGCTGTAAAAAAATATATATTTTTTAGTTGAGAAGATGAGGAAAAAAGGGACAGTTTAGAAGAGCAGTATTTGGATAACATGGCCTAAAAAAAAACTTGTCTGTATGTTTCCAGCAGTCTGTAAACAAAAAAAAAAGTCTTGCCATGCATGTTAATAGTAATTTGTCAAGGATGGAAAGACTCTCCATCTTTCAGCTCCTTAGAAGACACATTTCTTCTGCTTCCCATTCTGTATGCTTCATTTATTTAAGACTTCTGTTATGTTTACTATGGCTGCTTTTCCCCTCTAGACAGTAACCGTGTAGTTTCATCGTGACTGTTGAATGTTCTAATACAGTTAAATTAAAAAAAAAAAAGTCATTGATAGAAGCAGTTGCTGAAACACAGAATTGTCATAGTACAAAGTTACTTTTTGGAACTTTTTGTATGAAATCTGTATTTCAGTGCAGAATTCACAGAAGTCAATGCGGCGATCAGACAGAAAAGACAAGAACTGGAATTGTCGTGTTCGTCTGTGCTTGCTAGAGTTGAAAGGTATGTATTTGGTATTTGTAGTGCAAAGGAGGATAACACTTCAAATTTGGAATCTGACTAATTCAAATTGCTCTTTAGAATATAATTTGATCATAAAACTAAATAATGTTTGTGTGTAACTTGCTACATTTTTGTATATTTGCTGCATGCCGTGTTTATGTCAATAGATTCTTTTCTGTGTATCTTGATGCTTTTTTGATGTGCAGGATGAGCATAGTGACTCCACTGACTTGTGCATCTTATTCTGTCACTTTTTCACAGAAATGCAAGTTTAACTACATTTTCTATTCAAAGTTAGTGTTCAATGTGCTTTTAAAATTATTTCTCTCATTAGAAATCAGACTACGTTTGGTTTAACATCAGTCTCATTCTGATCCGCCCCAAATGTCTCCACATTTCATGGTTTGGTTCTAACACTTCTTTCTTTAATTGTTTATGAGCAGATGCATCTAGAAAGAGTTAAGAGTTCTGGCACTTGAAACAGAGAACATAAAATATTATTTTTGTCAGAGTGTGGATGCATGTTAAAACATACCCTAGGGATGTTTTCATGAATATAAAGCAGAAGCATAATAATAACAACTGATTTTAAAGTAACACAGTAAGAAACTGATTCTGTCTGTGATCTTAATTTCACTACATATCTTTGGCATAAAACAAAGGCTAAAGACAGAAGAGCAACTACAGAAATTTTTAATTTTAATTAAGAGTTGCACCTAGGATTTAAATAATGTTTTTGTGTAGTTTTCCTTATGGAAAATTTCCTTCCAACTTAGTGATAACTTATAAATTGTAGATTTATAACTAAATTCTGTTATTTCCCAAGATTTGCTGAGCAAGTCTGAATAAGTATATACCTATTTTGTATGTTAAAAAAAAAGAAAGCCTTACTAAATTGTTGTGTAGAGTATTTCTCATTTTTCTGCAGAAAAGGCTATTCTTCTGCTGTGGTACTAACTCATTGTTCAGAATTTTATTTCTAGTAGTATAGCATGCTAATTTGGAATAGTCTATTTGTTACAGTTCTGTGTTTAGCTTTGAAGAAAGCCAAATGTATATTGCTTTAACATAACATACCTTTTTCAAACTGTTTTACTAGATTAGGGCTTGATATAAGCCTGAAATTTATTAAATAAGAGACAGAGTTTTGTTTGCTGTCAGCTTTGCCTTTCTCTCCAATTGTGACGAGGTTGGAAGTGTCATGGTTGCTAATGTTTTGGTTTTGTGCAGTGTTTCTGAAATTTGCTGCAAACAGCTAAAACAACTGATGTTAATGATTTTACTTTTTCAGAATTCCTTTATTGTCTTATGGAGCTGAAGCCGAGACCTTTCTTCTCACTTCTCCTACAATGGCAGGGACAATTTTTCCAACAAATATCAGGCCTTTGGAAAACTTTGGTAAAATTTTTTTTTGTAAGTTTTATTTATAGCTCATGTAGAGTATTGTTAAATACGATTCTTAGAAATCAAAGCAAAGTCAACAGAAAAAAATCTGGGCTTATGCTGTTTGGTATTATTTCAGAACCAACTGGATTATTTCTGAAATCAGATTATAGAAGATGAACCGGCCACCTTTTCTTCATTTGAATATTAATTCAGTTTCAAAATTCAGCACTTTCTTTCATGTTACAACTTTTCTTATCGTTCAAAGATAAATCTCATTTTGATACATTATAAATGGCTAGACCTGTTTCAATGGTACATTCTGCAATGTGAGGAACGGACTATTTCCTGACAGAGAAGAGTAGTCAGGAAACAGCGCAGCGCATGGATCTCTTTCAGTATGCCTACAAAGCCCTAGAGGGCACGCTCAAGCCTGAGGTCTGTCAGGAATTTAGCAGAAGACAAAGACATGGAAGGAGTTATCTTCCTGCAGTTACTTTAACAGCCTCTCTGTTCAGCAAGAACGTAGTTTCTCTTCAGCAGGCTGCACAAGTTCAAAGAAGTGAAAACAGAGGAGTAGTTTTTTTTAAGGCTAGAGATAATACCTTCTTTGAATTGGGAATTATACTACTTGCACTTGACTAGTAGGCGAAGAGATGGGAGAGATTTGGGTCTCTTGGCTTACAAAAACTGAAGTAAGTGAATTGCTGGAAAGAGTTAAGTAGTAGAAGGATCATGGAAAAGATGCTTTATTCGTTCATTTTCTGCATTCTTGTTAAAGGTATTTATGTCACCTCTGCATTCCCCAGTGAAAAATTAATAGGTTGCTTCCTCAGGCCTCTAATGTTTGGCAGTGCAGTTTAGCTGGTGCTTAACCATTTCTGCTTTTAATACTGATGAGTATATGTGCTAGCTCATACCTCTTGACTTGCCCTTACCTTTCTACTTACACAGCCAGGCTTCTTGGTTAAAATGCAACACAGGTGTTTAAAAAAAAAATTCTCTCATCAGAAATTAAATAAGCTCAGATTAACTTTTCAACATTAGACTATTTAAAACATGTGAGTTACTGCTGTTGATAATATCAGCAACTGATCTACAAATATTGATAACACTGTCAACTCCTAAGGCAGAACGTGGAACCCAATCTCTTATGCTATCTTTTGGGAGAGGCAGGAGATGCTGAGTTTGTCTTGACAACAAAAGAAAAAGATTTTTTTCTTCATATATTTTTGTTTTAAAATTTATGTTTAGAACGATTTTTTTCTCATTTGTCTTGATTGCATAAGCTTTCTGTCGCCTTTCTTAAAGATGTGAATTTGAAATGTGAAATTATCAAGCTAACAAGACAATGCAAATTCTTAAGTTATTTTTGTATGTTTCTGTGTGTTCTTGCCAAACCTGAACTAAAGTTGAGATGTTTAATGTAATATATTATTTACACTGTGGACAAAGTGGAAGACAGTTGTCAAGACCGAATTTTAAAACACTGTACTATGTTAACACCAAAGTTTTAAGTAATCTTCAAGTTTGACTTGAAGACTTCCTACTGGTAAGCAACATGCAAGAAGTAAGACACACAGTTTTTAACTTTCCTAGTGAAACTAGAGGATGTTGGATGTGAAGATGTCCCTAGAGGATTTTGGTCACATTCTGTTGAGTGAGTGTTCCTGCCCCATTCAGTTTTTGTATAGCAACTGAGGAAAATACAGATATGCACAAAACCAGTAAGGACAAAAGCAAAGAGAAACCTAACCTGAATTCTGTTAGAGATTCATGGCAAATATATGTAAAGAAGAAGGAAGTGAGGCCTTCTCTTACAGGAAGTGTGAGAGATAAACAAAAATGCAGGAAGCAGAGGGGACACTGGGACTTTCTGCAGAAGTGGAAAACAGGAGAAAAATTAAGAAAATACTTGAAAATACATACCAAAAAAATCAATCTGGATTTTGTGATTTATTTTTTTTTTACTAAATTGTGCCTGAAAGATAGTTGCATACACATTTTTTTAATTTTCTTTTTATTCCTCCCCCTGTCATTTTGTCACACCTGAAGTGTATGGTTTTGCTTCAAATGCTTGCTTCAGGTACCTGATGCTTGCAGAGTTGTGCAAGGAGGTGTAAAGTATCAGTGATGGTCACATCACTCTACTGCCTGAACCTTCCCTGTAGCTGCTGCTGCTGCAGATTCTCTTGCCATTAAGTAGACTTTTGACTAATTTGACCTGAAAATGCATTAGTGATTCTACAAATACTGTTATGTTTTAGGCTGAAATGATACAGCTCTTTTGTGCAATTAAGATACTTTTAAATAGAAATTCAGTGGATTGAAGTGCTATGTATTTGGTCCAAGTCCAGAGCTGGTGAAGCTTGTTTATTAAAATTTTACAAGTAGTAAGGAATGCTAAAGAGAGGCGTGTGTTTCACAAGTAGACTTTGAAAGTGCCACAAAAACCTTTCCTTTTAGTTCTGTCAGGATTCTCACATTCCATTTCTATTCTGAATTTTTATTACTGCAGGGTGATTTCTTCCCCATTGAAGAAAATCATCACAAATGTGATTATTTTGATGATGTAATTATATTTTTTGATTTATAATGATATGTCATTACAGATCTTTAGTATCTGACTTGTTTTCCTGACTATTGTAATAGGTTTGAAGATGAGTTGGTCTGAGACAGCCACAGGTGGCTGAATAACTGCTGGTTAACCACTGTGAAGTCACTTCCTAACAAAATTATTGGGGGGGACTGTTACAGCGGATACCGCAAGCAGTGCTGTTGACCTAAAACACCTTTGGAAGTTTAAAAAAACTGTGATGTGATGTGATGTGATGTGATAAAAGCCATGGCAAAATCCATAGAAATTAATCTCTCTTAACAAGTATCTACTTTTTGTATGAAGCTGTAAAAAAAAAATACTTAAAGACCAAATTCCTGATGCTTTCTGATGTCTACACAAAGCATGAAAGAAATTAATGGGCATCTTAAGAAATTAATTTAGTTCTGAATTAAGTATTAAATTCAAGTGTATTTACATAATTATCACTAATTGTTAATTCCTGAGCTACCCCTCATAAGCTTTCCTGGATATCAAGATACAGTCTGTTCCCTTTGCAGTTAATGTAACCCTTGCCTTCCCTACAAAAACTTTGTCAAATTGTGGATAAATTAATTGTGGAAATAAATTAGTATTCACACAAGAGCTGCTGTGTGCAACTTGAACTCATTCTTCTTATAACTAGGTTTTTTGGATGTGCCCTAGGCTGCCCCAAGCCTTGCACTCCTTATTCAGTTCATGAAGTGCTGCTGGTGCCCTGTGGGCCTTGTGGCAGAGTTTCAGTCATTTGCCATGGAGCTTGCAGATTCTGTCTTAAAAACGGTGAATGAGCTCGCGTTGTCGGAAATTGGATTTTGTAGAGGAGTTTGCTGTCATTGCAGCTTCTGATCAGTGCTTCCCATGTGATCCTTTTGAAGATGTCACTTCCCATAGCATTGAGCTTCACTTTTGAAGTATAGAGGGATAGGGCCTACTACATGCTAACAGTGCTGCATGGTTAATTCCTTACTTTTCTAACAGCTTAAATGCTTATCATCTTTGAACAGCAACGTTGATACCGGTTGCACTGTGAATGCCATTACTGTCCGTGTAGCCATGTCAGCACTGCTTCTAAAATGTGTGTTTGGATGTCCAATGTGTCACTTTGTTAGCTCAATCCTGTTCTTTAAAGAAAAATTTGCACTCAAAAAAATAAATGCTGTGGCAGCATTTCATACTAAATCTTAAATTGTGTTACTTGAGGATATCTATTAAACCAGAGAAGATAATTTTATGTTAACTGTCTTTGGAGAAAAGGTGGTTACCAAACTTTAACGTATTCTGTTTTCATTAGAATCTTTAGGCAAAGGATACGCTGTTGCGTGTACCCAAGAAGGAGAAGAGAAAAAGCAAGCTTCTGGTTCTGGCGTTAGAGGAACTAGAAGGAAATTGGATAACACTACTCCTAGGAGAAGATCTGCACGGAACAGCAAAAATGAGACTCTGACTCAATCTCAGAGCTCACCTCGGTCAAGCAGTTCTGCATGCGGTACCTCCGATGGCAATAGCCCATCTGTGAATAAATCTCCTGCAGAATCGGAGAAGCCTCCTCCAAAACGGAAGTCTAAAAGAATAGTTAAACAAAAAGCACCTGTGGCTAAAAAGAAACTGAGAATTTCGGCATCTTCTGAAAAATCATCCAGTGATTCAGTGGAAGATGATGAAGTTGCTGAGCCTGAAGCAGTTCTAACGTTGGATAAGGACCAGCAGTCAGATGACGAAAGCAGTAACACAGACCTTCCACAGAAAACTAATGTGGAAACAGAATCTACTAATGGGTTGGAAAGCTGTAGTGAACATGCAGAAATTGAGGAAACCACAGAAGAATGTGACAAAGATGAAGATACTGCAGGCAATGTGGATGTAAGTTTTTCTGTCCAAGAACCTCCAGTTCTCAGTTCAGGGGACAAGAGTCAGGAATTTGAAGTAAAAGGTGTTACTGAAAAAAATGTAGATCATAGGAATCAGGACGTCTGTGAAAACATGCTTGAACCAGTGGAAAGAGTAGCTAGTGCCACAGATGAAGTATGTGACCATGCAACTTCTGAAAAAGTAGATCAGACATCATGTAGTCCTCAAAATGAATTGATGGAGAATATAGAAACTCTGACAAATACAGATCAACCTATAGCTAGTCCAGAAAACGAATTGTTGGAATATCCAGAACCTTTGGGAAAAGATCAGCCACTAGAGAGCCCCAGAAGCAAATTGTCTGAGCGTCCAGAAGCCATAGAAATAAATAATTCTGAGGCTGAAGAAAAAACAGCAGTAGACTGTGCAAATACAAATGTTCAAAACTTAAAAACTGTTCAAGATGAAGAAGCAGATGCGTTAATACCCAGTATTTCTGTGGACAGTACATCAGCAGAATCCTTAAAAGAGAGCACCATGCCAGAAAATGAAGAGGGTGGAACTTCAGAGTCACCCCAGGTAAATGCTGAGCATAAACATTTTGGTGAAGATAATAATGAAATGATACCGATGGATTGTGACTCATTTTGCAGTGACCAGAATGAATCTCAGATGGAGCAGTTACCACCAGTTGCAAGTACAGAGCAAGGAGAAGTGAACTCCTTACAGTGTGATGTGGGAAACCGTACATCAGCTTCAGGACTTTCTGAAGAAAAAGATGAAACTATTCCTCAAGAAAGGGAGTGCCAGTCAGAGCTCAAAAAAGATAAAAAGACTCGGACTAGGAAGTCCAGGTTTCATTCTCCATCAACAACTTGGTCTCCTTCTAAGAGAGAGGGCAGGAGATCTCAATCACCTTCCCCTAAAAGGGAGGTGAGCAGAGATAGGAGCTCACGATCACCCAGGAAGGAAGCTGTGAGGGATGGAAGGAGGTCCTCATCTCGTTCTCCCAAGAGAGAGACACTTAAAGATGAGAAAAAAACACCATCTCGTTCTCCCAAAAGGGAAACTCTCAGGGAAAGCAGGAGATCATCATCTCGTTCGAGAACTAAGGATTCGTCTCCAAGGCAAAAGTCTAGATCTCGAAGCAGTGATAGAGATAGTCAAAGAAGAGATCGTGGCAGAGAAAGGAGGAGTAGGAGGTGGTCTAGGTCACGGTCACGATCTAGGTCAAGATCACGATCTAGGACAAGAACTAAAGGTTCTTCATTCTCTAGAAATGAGAGGGAAAGTCATTCACCTCGATGGAAAGAGAGATGGACAAATGACAGCTGGAGGAGTCCCAGGGGAAATGATCGATACAGAAGAAGTGATCAAGAGAAACAGAATGAAAGTCTTAAAAAAGAGAGAGACAGTACAGAAAAAACCAATGATGATCAGTGTTCTTCAGACAACTGGAGGAATGACTGTCCAGACTGGGTAATGGAAAAGATAAACTCTGTTCCTGAAGTCAAGAACAGAGAGAGAGAGAAACCACACTGGGAAGAGGGTAGGCATGATAATACAGGACATGCTTGGAATAAAAACTTTGGTTCAGGTTGGATTCCCAACCGAGGGAGAGGTCAGCGTAGCCGAGGTGGGCGTGGAAGAGGTGGTTTCACCTATGGAGACCAGAGTGAAAATCACTGGCAAAATAGAAAACCTGTCTCAGGGAATTCCAATGGTTCTGGGAATGAAACGTCAAGATTCCCAGAACATCAGCCATACAAGCGTAAGAATGAGCAAGATTATTCTTTTGACACGCCTGCTGACAGATCTGGGTGGACGTCTGCATCCAGCTGGGCTGTAAGAAAGACGTTACCTGCTGATGTGCAGAATTACTATTCGAGAAGAGGACGCAATTCATCGAGCCCACAGTCTGGATGGGGAATGAGACAAGAAGAGGAGACACCTGAACAAGGTATTCATGGTTTTGAAATAAAAACTTAGTCACAGCTGCAGTAGCCAAGTCAAATTGTCATCACATCGACCTGTCTCAGGTTGGTAAGTTCTTCACAATAATGCGGGGTGAGTCTATAGGCTTTTTGCAGTACGGTCGTTTGTAGGTGTGGAGTTTGGGGATGTCTTGTGTTTTGGTGGCTTTTTGCTTTTGCTTGAAGTTAGACATAATTTAAGGACAAATCTGAAGAGTGCTACTGAAGTGAATCAGTTTGGTTGAAGAGAAGGCACTTCCCCTTCGTAGTTACTTTTAGTATCTGCACACCTTCTAAAAAGGGCGATTTATTTGAGGAGGCTTTGCATATGTCTATGCAGACCCACACAGTACGTTCTAGAGTTGACAGATATTTTGCTTTTGACGACCCTGCTTAAGCAGGGAGGGTTGGACTAGATGGTCTCCGTAGGTCCCTTCCAACCTCAGTGTTTCTGTTACCCCATGATCTTTAAAAAAGGTGATTTGGTGTGAGGAATAAGGTTTTAAAGAAGTGCCACCCCAAGAGGTTAGTTTTACTTCCAGGCTTTACCTGTTGTACTATTCCAGGGTTTTTGAACAACTCTTTCCAAATAGGAACATCTTTGAAATTGGTTGAGGATGGTTTATTATTCAGTGAAGAAAAACAGAGTATTTCTACAGTTACCAGAAATGGGTACAGCAAGTGTGTGTGAATGAGGCAAAGGGGAGCAGAGCATTGCATTTGTGATAACATATGACTAACCACCTGCAATTGCAGAAGCTGGATGAGTTACGTCTTTCTGCTCTCTGGGGAGAATTACCATTTCACTGTGATGAAGTAACTTATTAGCTGTGCTGTGGGAACAAGCAGAGAAAATGGAAATTGAAAATGCAGGCTTCCATAGTAACCCGAGCTTTTTAAACTCGGAAACTAGCATTTGGCTCCGTGACACGTCTGGTGATGAGTGTAATAGTGTAATGCAATATCTTTAAAATGCTCAGATGAGAGAAAGCTTTTTGATCCTCTGTACTTCATAAAGAGTTTAGATGTCTGGCTCTATTTTTGTGTTATAAAGTATGGATTTTCTACTTCATATACTGTCTGTTTTTTCTTTTGATAGATCCAAACCTCAAAGACCAAGGCAACCAGCAAAGCGATGGTTCTCAGCTACCAATGAATATGATGCAGCAGCAAGTGAATGTAATGCCACAAGTGAATGCACAGCACCAACCCATGAATATCTTTCCGTACCCAGTGGGTGTCCATCCTCCCATGATGAATATGCAACGAAATCCTTACAGCATCCCCCCTCCGATGCCCATGCATCTCCCTACCGGAGTGCCTCTCATACAGGTAGCTGCTCCCACAAATTTGTCTCAGGGATTACCTCCGCCTCCACCTCCACCCCCACCATCTCAACAAGTCAACTACATTGCTTCACAGCAAGATGGAAAACAATTGCAGGTATGCTTTATCAGAAGCCATGGCAAGAGCAGCGTTGCAGTAATACCAGTTAAGGGTTTCTTATATTGAATACCTTAGTCTTGATAAATTTATACTTGCAGTTCCTTTCTTTCTTGCCTGTCTTCTTCCACCTCACACCAAGTGAAAATATCCATCCAACGTAAGTGAAAATATCCATGAGGAGATAGGTTGGTTTGGGCCTGTAGCTTTAAAGTAATACTGCTCAACACCATAACTGTTTCTGTGGTAATGAGGTGTTCCAGTGGGTAAGGAACAGGGGAAAAATTGCATTAATGTTACCTGTTAACTTTGTCTTCTTAGAAGTGCTCAGTTTCTAAAACTAAGTTTTCCCCTTAAAAACCTGATTTTTGAGCTTTAGGAAATGCTTGAATCCCCTTTCAGCAATGTGTAGGAAGTGACCCCAACTACTTGTTGCAGTTCTCATCCCATGGGGTGTGTGAGCAGAGGGAAGTTGTCAAGTACTGCATGGCACCCATTTGTCCACGCTTCCATTCCCAGCTGTCGCTATCTTAGCAACTTCCCTGCACACATTTTCTATTCTGTTCAATCTTTTGAGCCTTTTTGTTTATCATTTCCAAGCCTTTTTTTGGTATGTTTTACTTCCCTCTTGTTGCCTGGTTCTCCTGTTTTTGCATGCCCTGTTTGAGACCTAACTCCCACTTTATTTCTCCAGTTTCACAAAGACTCTGTCATGCTTAGGGCGGGTCACCATCTTTCTTCAGGGTTTTACTGAGGTTTGTGCTTTGCTTTGTTGCAGGCAGCCTGCTCCACCCTAAAATCCTTTCCCCACATTCCAAGTTGAAAAAGTGATGTTCTAGAAGAGTGATTTCTAACCCTCTGTTTTCAGGCCTCATCTCTAAAGATGTGAAGTGAACTGATAAATGTCCTACTTTCTTTTCACTTTGAACTGCTGTTAGCCATCCATATTCATTAACTTAGAACAAAAGGAGTTAAGTACTGTGGGAAGTACTGCTACAGGCCATATGAAATAATTTAATACTTTGCAAGGTGAAACAGTAAGGTACTACTGGAACTAAAATGCTGGTAGAATGCTTGTTGATTTGATTAATGCCTGCTGTCTGTAATGAAAATATTTTCACAACTGGAAATTCAGTAGGTTTAACCTCTACAAATATAAGAAGTCAGAACGCAGGCGAGAAACCTCTGTGAAATGCGGTATCCAGCGCAGCAATAAATACGTTTCTATAAAGATTGCGCATTGCTCCAAAATAGTTATTTGTTAGTAAAGCCCCTGTTATATTTGTTGCTCGTACCTGCATTTCTGGAGTGGTGTCTGTGAACCTGAGCACTCTCAGGAGCTGCTGCTGCTGCTGTTTCTTTGAGCCTTCATTGAACAAGGCCTTGGTGGTGGCACAGCACAAATCATTGAACACTGCGGGACTTCACCCGTCCTTCCTGCCAAAAGGAAGATGGAGAGAGCACTGACAGGCGTTAGCATGCAGGTTATACCAGCTCGGTGTCCTCTCAAGGAGCACAGATTCCTCTTCCGTTATTTTCCATCTGGATAAATGCAGATGTGACAAAAGTGTAATAGTGATTGCCTGCAAAAAAGTAGCATTTAGGGGAGCCTGCCAAAAACATGTTGGGAAAATGTGTTCTTGGCTTTTGTTAAAAATTACCTCTGTCTGAAAACCCCTTTATTTCTCAGTTCCAAATTATCAACAGTGCCCATGATATCACTTGGTGATGTTTGGAAATGTACAGAAAATGGCTTTTCCTGAAGAGCAGATCCTGGTGCTTCAACCAGCATTTCAGCTCTAGCCTCTGGAAGACTTGTAGCTGTGTTCACATTTGAAATCCAGTCACAAGTTCAAGCCAATAACAAATATGAAAATAAATGTCAAAGAAGCATCAT
>NW_010160666.1:102587-110366 GCF_000695765.1 Mesitornis unicolor | reverse complement strand
AGGAATGCAAGTGTTGTTTAATGTAACTTCTTTATGTATGTTTAGGTGCTGATTTTTTAAAAAAATGTTAATCTGATTTACAAAACAGGCTTCCCATCCTCTCCTGTGGCAAGCTGAGAGGTTCTGCAGCCATAAGCTCCCTTCTTCCCCTTGTGCTAACGCCCTGCGTGCCTGTTTGCAGGAGACTCCGTTTGCTTTGTCACTGGGATCAGAACAGGAATCTGGCAGCCACAGTGGTGACATGGAGGATGCTCTGCTGCTTTTCAAGCTTTGTTTTTTTCCCCCTTTGAGTAGATCTGATCCAATGTATGTACCTTCCATAGTAATGGACAGTGAGGAAATTAGCCAATGAACTAAAGCATGTGGTGTTAATGCTGTTTCTGTAGCTGCTGAGACTTCTTGAAAGGCACATTGTCATCCTGAAGGATAACCCATTAACTACTGATAACTTTTTGAAACAGAGTGTTCCGAATGCTGCTCATGTCAGTAACAACATGAGTGCTCCAGCCTTGCCTGCTCCAGCAGCAGCCCTGGGAAACATGGGAACAGTTCAGGGACCAAGTTTGGGTAATGCAACGTCGTCAAGTCACGCCAAAAGCTCTAACACAGCTGTAAAACTGGGAGAGAGCAAAGCGAGTGTAACAGTGGAAGCCAGTGCAGATAGCTCGAAGAAGGACCAGGCAAGTTCAGAGTATATTTATATATACACTGTTTTATATATTTATATATAAAATACATCTATAAATTTTATATATTATATATATAAATGTTGATATACTAAAAAGTAGCAAACAATGGCAGTACCCATGCTGTGTAATGTACTTGATACCATCGGGTATGTGATAGTTTTGGGGTCGCTGTAGGATGTAAACAAGCAAGCTGACTCTTTTAATGTAGTCTTTAAAGCAGCACTATTATGAATACTAATTCATTATTATTACTTTAATTACTGTGCAACAAGGTTCTGTTCATGGTAAAAATGCAGGCAGCTCTTGGGGAAGCTGAGCTGTGGTTGAGGGGAGCGTGGGTCTCTGGTCCTCTCTAGTAACTTTTTCTGTGAAGTTTTAATTTGTGATTGATAAACTGTGTCCTCAGTGAAAAATAACTCTCAAGTCTGTTTTTTCACCAGAAATTGTTAATTCAAGAAAAGGCAGCACAAGAGGTCAAACTGGCTATTAAACCTTTCTACCAAAATAAAGACATCACTAAGGAAGAATATAAAGAGATTGTGCGGAAAGCCGTAGATAAAGTAAGTTGTGTAGTAATCTGAAATGATGCATTTCAACTCAGGTAGGGTTTGGGGTGGATTTGTTCATCTTGTAGGAACAACTGGTAGTTGCTGAGAAGGGAAACATGGAAAAGGAAAATACCTTTGCCTTTCTCTATCCACAAGAGCTTTCTCGGCTCCTCAGAGCATAATTCACTGTGTGAATGACGTGAACGGGGAGCATTAGGAGTTTCCGAAGTTGTTCTGGCTGAGATGGAGAAACCTGGGGTGTTGGGAGAATACATCAATAACGGATGGAACGGTGGCAAACAGACAGAAATGCTTCAAACACTTAATTTTTTTCTTTAAAACTTGTAGGTTTGCCATAGCAAGAGCGGAGAAGTCAATTCTGCGAAAGTGGCAAACCTAGTGAAAGCGTACGTAGACAAATACAAACATTCACGGAAGAAAAATCCCGAAGAGGCGGTCTCCTGTGAGAAGAAATAGAACACGTTTTCAGTTTTTAATTTTATTCTTTCTGCAAAGTGCAATTTCAACATGTACCGTTAACTGAAAATAGTACATGACAGTGATTTAAATCTGGTTTTGATAAAATTATTTTTCAATGTAGTATATAATGTTTTGTTCTAAAGAAATACAGATCTACAGGGCAACTTCTTTATTCCTTTTTAAAAAAAACAGATGTCTAAGAGAAATAAGGTGTAAAGAAGAATCGTTAGGAATGTACGATTGTGTGGATACTTAGATGTACAGCGTTTTGACTTGAGTAACAGAGTGCGTTAAATTAGAAACTTCTGTCTGAGTACGTGGGTTTGGAGCAGGTATGTACAGTGCATATAATCGGTCAGATTAAAGTAATTTTTTTTCTTTTGATTTCTCCCTAATTATAGGAAAGATAAAATAATGTATTGCCTTGACAGATATTTCTAGCGTTAACTGGACAGACTGAATGCAGGGGTCACAATGTGTATATAAAAAAGCACATGGAGTTGTCTGAACAGAGGAGCTGTTTGGATTTTAAGGAGAGAAATCATAAACGGTGAAATGCAGTGCCCAGAGCCATGGGTGCTGCATGTCTGTTGTAACACCAAATAAAAATTATGCTGCTTGGTTTTGTTTGTGATGTTTTTCAATTTGTTTAAAGATAGTGGGCTGAATTTGAGTAACTTTCATTGTGCTGAAAGCCCTGGGTCACCACACACCGACAGCCTCGGTTCCAGTCTCACCCTGCCCTTAACCCGTAGGGAATCGGTCAGCAAGAGCTGGGTGTTCAGAAACAGGAATCAGTTTCTTCCTCAAGTAAAATTAAGAAAGCTGGAATCTGTTCCTGGGCTCTCAGCTCATCAGAGACTGCCAGTTGTGCCAATTTCAGCTGCAGATAGTGCTGCTCTTCCTTAGGATCAGTCACCAGCCTGGGATCACTGAATGTGTGCAACCTGGTGCCAGGTGCAACAGCTTTTCCACTTCCCTGAGCCCTTTTATGTAGAGAGGTACCACCAGCATTTTAAAAGCAAATGTGGGATCACTGAAGGTGCGAGGGCAATGCTTACACCTAAGATAAAACCAGTTTTACTGAGGTAGCAGCAGGGGAGGGGTGCAGAAACACAGATCACTATGAGCTCCTTAGGGAAAGAACAGCTTGGGGTCCTGCAGATTTGAGCGGAGGGGGAGCTGTGCTCTGAGATTTACACTGAAATAAATCTGTTCATTCCCTTACTGTTAAAATCTCACGCAGTAACAGCCCTGGGTGCTGGCTCAGCCTGGCTGCTGCTCCAGCCAGAGGTCTCATGGCCCACAAGTGCCAGTGAACCATTTGGACAGGAAGGAGCAGGAGAAAGCCAGGGGTTCCCCAATGAACTGTTCTTGGTGGACACCACTGTCTTAGCCTGTAAGCAGCCTTTGCAGAAGCCTGAGGATGACATAGGGGATATTCACCCCGTGCACACGTTGGTTATGTAGAGGTACCCGTGTAAAAGATGTGGTGTTTGTCACGACGGTTGGTCACTCGGTTTTAACGTTAGCTTTCTGCACTCTGAAGCATTTGCCTGTCTGTATTTATTTCTGTGTGCCTAAAGAAGAATACTATGTAAATTGGATACGTTAAGTTTTCTACAGTCAAGCCAGGTTTTAGCTTTTTCAAAATACTCGGGTTTACAGTGTGGTAGCAGTTTGTATGATCTCTTGAACTATTTTAAGCTAAGATGGGTGACGCTTTCTGAACAATGTTGTAGCAAATTGCTATGTCTATCCTGGTTTATCACGCCATGCGTACTTCTTTTTATTACACTATCCTGCTCTGAATTCTTGGACTGTAATGACTTTTTGTATCTTTATACAGTTGAGCCTTGCTATAGTGCTCCTTTCAGGAGCCAGATAAATGCTTTGTGGGTTTGAGGTTTTTTTTTTTTTTTCCTTTTAGAGGTGGAAATTGGGTGGGCAGGACCCATGGAGGATTTAACCTGGGCGAGGGGAGGGTCAGTGATGTCCTGATTTGCAGCCCCTGGCTGGAGGATTGGTGTCACTTGCTGCCACATTGCTGGGTGGTGACGATAGTGATGCTCCACTGTATGGCAAGACGTAATGACGAATATTGGATAGAGCAGCCTGTGAGTAGCTTTATTTTTTATGATGAAATACTTCAGAACTCATCAGAAAATTAGGTTCATTACAGTTTCTATGTTGACTTTTTTAAAAATGCATTGCCTTAATACATAGATGATTTCTATTTTTCCTGAAAAGCAGTAAGGTCTCTGGTGTGACTGCCCCAGAAGGGGTGTACCTTAACCGCCTAGTCCTGTTTTTGCTAAAATAGTATGAAAGCTGTATTTCTATTTATTGAAACTCCTTGTACTGAAAGTCCCAACCTGCACTAGCACTGAAGGCCGAGGCATGGGGACGCTGAACCCCCTCGCTGCCTCTCAGGTATCGGTAATTCCTTCGACCCAAATTGCCTTGAGGAAAACAAGTGTGACGCTGTGTACGTACGCCTTCCGCGAAGTTATGCAAAGGGAAAGGGTTTTCCTTGCACTCTTCCGCTGTCTCCCTGTGCGCGCTGCTCGAAGGCCTCAGCCTAAAGAGGTGGCTTGGGAGCACAGTGGCTGTCCCAGGTCCACACCGTGGTGGTTGTAGCATAAGGCTGGAGTGCTGTCTACTGAAAAAATACTCTAAAATCAAGCTAGTTTTGTGTAGTGCTTAACAGTTTCTAATAAATTCTTTTCACTAAGCTGGCAGTAGTCTGTGTTTGGTGTTCAACGACTCTGGCTCAATGTGGGGTAATTCAGAAAGCAATTTAATATCTTCGGTACATGAGAATCTTCTACCTTGTTCTGTGTTGTCTGGGCCCTGCCTTTACACCTTGTTTTTGGTTGGTCTGTCCTCCCCCTGCCGTGCCTGTCTGCAGGTGCTCCAGGCTGAAATAAAACCAAATGCATGTGGCAAAATGTCCATTTCCTGCGAGTGCTGCGATGGGGCCTCACGTACGAGGTCTCGCAAAGCGCTGTGGGGCTCCTCGGTGAAAAGCAGAGCAACTGTCCCAGTGCTGGGCGGTGACAGCCTTGGTGGGGGAGGACAGACCCTGGACTGCTCAGGTCACTGGGGAGTGGGAGGTGCCATAACAGCAGTGTGTAAAACAAATATGTCGATTCTAAAGGTGAACTCACACCTCTTGAATTACAGATATGAAACAGCTCTCCACAGATTTTTCATTATTGGTAGTATTATCCACATTAATCAATATTTTTATAAAATTAAAGACAACGGTAAGGACAATACAGTAGGTTACTGAAATTGGCTACAAAAGAGTAATTATTAGATGCAGCAACGTTCAGAATAATGAATGGACCATCTATGAAGATCTTTCTTTTAAAAAATCACAAACCTAGAGACTAAAAAACCCTAAAAGCACAAGTAACTACTTGTGTCAGAGGAGATGAACTGTGAGGAGGCCCAGGCTGGGACATGGAATTTGACTTGGACTTGACTCTTTCCAAGATTCCTCAGTCACAGCTCCCAGAGCTCACACCCGATCAAGCTGTCACCCTGCTCTCGTTTTCACAGGCTGTGCAGTGAATGCAGGTGATCTAGCAGTGCAGGAGGTGCTCATTGTCCACAGTGAAGACAGGATCCACACCCAGAGTGGAATCACTGCAGGAGCCAAACCCAAGGAATTTTGGCATCAGGTTATCGTATAATTAGTCCTGAAGTGTTGCAGAAATTAAATCTAAACCCACTGATTTCTTATGAGGAGCATCAATCAAAAATAGCCAGGGATCTGTAGATGCTTCAGTGCAATAGCAGGTGGGATGAAAGAAAGCAACAACTCTTGTAAGTCAGAGATACCTATAAACTCCAGAGCCTTTTGTAAAAATCCCAGGAAGGAGCTCACACGTGGTGGGCAGCATCACAGAACCGTTAAGGTTGGAAGAGACCTCTAAGCTCAAGTCCATCAACCTAACACCACCCTGCCCACTACTCCATGTCCTGAAGTGCCACATCCACACAGGGTACCTGGTGGTTAATGACTGTACCAGAGTGATGAACTCAGATATTGCTCTGAAAACACGACCATGTCTCGGAGACACAAGCTCCACTTCTGCTGTAGTTGTCTTTGACCAATGCCAACAAACTACAGACCTGCAGCTCTCTCTGCAAAGCACATGGCTTTGCTACACAACCTCAGCATCCCGAAAAACAAGGGATTACACAACCAGCTCAGGGGGTGGAAGACCTTCCTCGCCAGGGGATTCAACCCTTACCTCCCTCTCGCCGACAGCTCTGGAGCCACATCAAGTCACAAGGGCACACGGAGATGGACACCTGCAGCCTCGCGTTGCGCCCTGAGCTCCAGCCTGGTGTCCCAGGGCAGTTCCTAGAGGAGAATTCACGGACTATTCAAATTTAAAGAGGAAACATGAAAGACACAAGCACACAGCGTAGGCACCTCATGTCACACGAGCTGGGGCAGGTGGATTAAGTTTTTGAGGCCCTGTGGGTTCTGCCATAGCATAGTTGGCCAAGACTGCACAGAGGCTTAGGACAGAAAAGAGATTGGAAGTTGTGGCCCTTCTAAACCGCCCCAGCCCCAGGGGATGTAGGAGGACAGCGCCACCAGCACAGTGTGCTGCCCAGAGCAGCATCAGAGCTCTGGGGTCGTGAAGGTTACGTCCTGAGTAGCACTGGGAGGCGCACCCAGACCAGCACCCCCCTGTTCTTCATTGCCTTGATGGCGTCTTATTCCAAAGGAGAAAGGAAAAAGCACTGCACCTGCTTCCTCCCTCATCGCCCCCTTCACTGGAGACCAACAAAGCGACCGAGCTCCAGGGAACATTCCCGGGGCCCTGGGCTGGCCATGAGGAGCCCACTGCAGCCAGCAGCAGAACTGGGGTGAGGGTCCAACCGCCCATCCTGGCGGCTGCTTCACACTTTGTGAGTGACTGCATAACTCCATCCTAAACCATACAAACACAGGGAGCCCTGCCCACAGACAAGGAACAAGCAGACAATTCGGTAAAAGAAAATTTTACTCTCAGCCAAAACAGCAACCTACCCACGGACACGTGGATTTAAAAACCCCAAACAACAAAAAACAGCAAACCCTCTCAAAATGCCGTTTGCAGCAAATCCACCTAAAAGGTGTTCAAAGGCTTCCTTAAAACAGCTGTCCAAAAAGCACTCAACATAAAAGCAGGCAATAGCCCTTACCACGAATACCTCTCTATGACCTTTTGCTGTTCCAATACTGCATTTCTTCCCACTTAAAGTAAAAAGCCCATCTGCCCATCCTGCCTTGGTAAGGTATCGGCCCAGATGACTCTGGTTATCTCACCATCACAGATGGGAAGAAGCCATGGCACACATGGCAACAACACTGTGGCACAGCAAACTGTGCCACAAGCACGTGAGAAGCACCGGGCTGTGAAAACCAACCAAGGATGGTTTTGAAGTCACAGTAATTTTAAGAATGTCTTGCCATCTCACCACACACAAACTGATGCTAACTTCACTCATTACAGCCAGCCTTGATTTCTCCACCACTGGAAGAACGATGCATGAACTCAAGCCAGTCCACGTGACACTTCCCTTGTCTGATGGCTCCAGACACACAGCGTTCACCCCCGCCCCGCACCACAGCCCCCCAGCCACGCAGGAGGGCACCGAGCAGCCTCTTGACCCCACAGCCTCCACCCCTGCCCGCTCCACAGCTTGCACACACCTCACCTCACCCCGCAAGGAAAAGGACGTTGGCCACAAGGCCCTCTGCAGCCACCCATGCAAGGAACCAGTGACAGCCTAACCCCTGCCTGCTGGAAAGGGCAGAGGAGGGAGCAGGAGCACGACGGGATGATTTGGGGTATCCCTCGCTATGGCACCTCACCCCATCACAAGAAACTGCTGATTTATTCCCCCCAAGGCCAGGCCGTGCGTTATCTCCACATTGCAGCTGAGACAGCTCCATGTGCCGCGAGTTCCTGCAGGCCACCAAGGAGGCCTTGGGCAGCAACACGAATTGAACTCAAATCTCCTTATGGCTGCAGGGCTTCTCCCTCCGGGCT
>NW_010160666.1:25087-97587 GCF_000695765.1 Mesitornis unicolor | reverse complement strand
CCAACACCGGTACAGAAGAAGGGTGCACTACAGCACAGAAAATCCCAAAAACACCTTAGCAATATGTGGAACACTATTTCTGTAGCGTGTATACAACACACACATGGACCTGGCAGAGGAAAATACTCAAGCACGCTACCAATGGTAAAGTTCATAGCAAAACCTGTTCTGTGTTTGACTTAATGGAACTTTTTGCAAGTTTTTAACACAAAGAGACAAGAATTATTCAGAAATAATCATTAGAAAAGTCATACAAAAATAATTAATATTATACTTCAAAGACTTCTTAAACCTGAGGACACTGAAATCACAGAATAATTCAGGTTATAAGGAATCTCTGGAAGTTGTGGTCCAGCTCCTGCTCACAGCTCCTGCTCAAAGCAGGGCCAACTCTTTAGCTGGATCACATTGCTCAAAATTACATCCAGTTGGGTTTGGAATATCCAAGAGGACAGAGACTGCACAGTCTCTCTGTGGAGCTTGTTCTCATGGCCAATCAACTCCTGGGATGAATTTTTTTCTCACAATATCTCACTGGAATTTCCCTTGTTGCAGCCTCTGCTCATTTTCCCTCATCCCTTTCAAGTGTGCTCTCCATGAAGAGTTTGTCACCATCTTCACTACAGCTCCCAGTTCGGTAGCTGAAGACAGCAGGAGGGGTCCTACAACCAGTGTCAAAACTCTGTTTTTTACAACTAGGAAATTCCTCCCTTTTGACAGGTTTTCGAAGAGCAGGCAAAAATAACAGATTCTTACTAGAAATAATTACTTCTGCTATTATGAGGCTAAAACAATGCAAAACAAAACCAAGAACACACTCAGCTTGTGTATTTGTGGAAAAAACAGCAGCAGCATGAGTGGTGACTACTGGCACAGTGAGTAACTACTACTCCTTCTGCATCTTAAAGAACATTTCCTACTTGGCACCACAAGTCACTATTGGTCTCTTTACTTACTGAAGGATCTTCTACAAGTGAGAAGAAAGCTGACCAAGTCATTTTTTAGAGTTAACCCAAGTTTGGAGGTCAAAGCAACAGAGAGATAGTGTGTCACTCCATCATGTAAGAAATGTTCACAAGCTCGTTCACCCCTTTCTCAAGTGGCACCAAAAGGGAATGGGAATGGCCAATGGGAAGTTGCCTATTGAAGATTTAATTTTTGGAGTCATGCAGCACTGCCTTCAGGAGGAAAAGAGACAGACCCACAGCAAAGGGACAGACCCACAGCAAAGGCTTCTCTCATCTGTCTCCAAAAAGTGAACCTGTCAGATTTACCAGACACATTTCCAAAGTCTGGATCACAAATACTGTCTTAGGTGAGTTGATGCTGAACACCTGTGTGGGGAACTGCACAGTGCAGAACTGAGAGAGAAATGGTACTCTCAAGATTGGTTTTTTAAAGGACAGGTAAAACCTACCTACTTTTGGGTACTTAAAAGAACAGAAACAACATTGCCCACTGGTATTGAAGAATCATACGATGCTTACCTGCGACCACATTCTGAATATTTACCAATATTTTTTAATATTAAGGCAGCTGTTAATCGGATGTGTTTAGTTATTGGTCCCTCTTTTTCATCCTACAAAAGTACAGAGAAAAATAAATGTAAAAGCCCCGTAGCAGCAGGCAACAATGAATATCCAATACCTGTGTCAAACAATACTAACTGTGAAATCTCTGAAGACAAGGTTTCTTGATCCCCTCCTTAATGCCATCAGGGCAGCACTCGGATGGTTCACAATGGCCTTCTGCGCTCTGGGAGTAGAGGCAGGCGCCCCTGCAGCTGGCTGCCTAGATTGGTAAAGGAAGAATTAGTAAAAGTAAGCTTTGCACCACTTTCTAGAAGATTATAAATTCTGAAAGTTTATTTTGACATTTTTTAACATATCTGAACAGAGACACATTAATATTTGGTGCTGGTGTGTGATCTGCCTTTTGTTTCCAGAGAGATAAACCTTACCACAAAGCCTTTGGAAAAGTCACGGGCTTTATTTTTCGTTAAAAAAACCCCTTGAAGAGGCACTGCTCATCACCCATGACACTTGTGATGGAAAAGTAATATATCGTACTAATGACACAGCCACTTCCTGAAGTGCACCTATTTAAAGGAATGTTCTATCAGCCAGGATTTAACAGGAACTGTGATAGCAGCTATGCAAATGTCACCTGAGATTTGGCCAGAGAATGTCCTTAAAACGTACCCATTCAAACTTGACACAGCTCATCAGGACCATCAGACGCTAAGACAATGTACAATACCTATTAACTGCGGTTAGTGATTTAAGTTAATGAGCTAAGACATAAAACATCTAATTGTTAAATCAGATCAAACATTTGTAAAACCAATTACCTACTACTGCAGTTTCAGACTGAGATCAATGAATTAAGCAGGGTATTTTATAAAGCTGGCACAAATAACAAACAGCAGAAGCAAATTCTCCATTTTCAGTATTAACACTGAAGTAAAAGCTCAGTTTCGTGAAAAACTTTGAAACTACTCATACAATTAGAGTTCAGAATGTCTAAATATGCAACTTCACTTAATGAGTAAGCGTCATAATGTCATCTCAAGGTTCTGCAGTATCTGTGGTGAAAAATATCACCATGCTTCAATATACTGAACAGTATTATTGTGAAGTCTTTTAACACCTTAGTAGAACCTCATTAGGACATCTCAATATACTAGAAATACACAGTAGTGCTTACTTGAAAAGGTAGCATAAATCAAATGTAAATGTTCCATTTTTTAAAAGGAAAGTTAGCCTGTAAGAGTGTTATTTAGGCATCTTTCACTGTAAGTGAGTATTATAAGAACAAAATTGAATTCTCTATTCAGAGCAACATCGAAACCTTGTTAAAAATTAGAAAAAGGGTTCATATGAGTGGTTTGAAACCACAAAACAGAAAATTAAGAAGTAGTAACAGACGGATGCCTTCCTAAAAACTCAGCTTATAATCACACTGACATCCTCTCCTAAATGGAAATAAGGGGTTGAAAACCTGTATGAGGTAAAGGGAAAAGGGCAGGGGCTGAATCAAGACTGGGCAATCAAAACTGCTGGGCAATGACACAGGTTTATAGAAGGCAGAGTACCACAGTAAAGGAATTACAATCTTATTTTTTAATTTCGGGACTATTTTAGTTTCCCTTTTATTGAGAAGAACAAGGATTGAGCAATGGAGGCTGTTCCAAATGTCTCTCTTGAACAGCTGTTGTATTATTTATCAGAAGGATGAAGTACTATTGCCTTGATTCTAGAAATAATGAAAAAGGGACAACTGCAATAAATCAGGAAGTTATTAAAAGATTGTCTTCTCTTTTTGATTTTGGAAAAAAAAGTTGATAAAAAGTTACTGAGACATCAAGTGGACTGATTTGTGTCTGTGGGCAAGTCTCTCTCTCAAGAAAACATCTAGATTTCTTGAATTTCTTCTATTATTTACCAACTTAACTTCATACCATACCATTCATCTTGTCATTTAAAGTTATCTCCTGCCCCACTGCCACAGTGCATGAAGAATAATGTTGGTACCTCATGCTACCACCTTTGTTTCAGTGGCAACAAGGAAAAGAAATTAACATGAATCCAGAAAGATTCAAATGCAGAAAGCTACAGTCAACATGAAGTAATTGCTAACGCTACCTGACCTTCCAGAATGTAATATTCAGCTACCTCTGAAAATCACAAAAGGAAGAGTTAATATAACACAACTTTAAAAGCAAATAAATACAGAATTAAGCTATACAGCCAACTCTGTAATGCAGCTTAACTTTGCCTACCTGGTTCTAGCAAAAGTTATTACAGGCTTTTTAAGTATGTCTGACGTTACGACAGACAGAAATGATGATCAGGGGAACGGGCCCTTGTTCGTTGCAGTGTTCCACAGATCTTACTCCCACCACCAGTAACACTCACCCTATCTGCACTCTCCAAGGTAGGTGCAGTTTTACTCAATGGTGAAGGATGAAGTGAAGAAAGTTGGCCTAATTAATACCTAAAACGTGATGGCTTGCACGTGCTTCATCTCAGCACCGGTTCTTTAAGCTGCCTCAGCTCCATACAAAAGTTCAGTCTCAGGGACTATCAGTGGTGTTCAACTAACTGTAAGGAAAGGGTTTTCCACTCACCTGGCAAACCCACTGTATTGACTGATGAGTTTTTTTAAAACAGAATGGATTTACCATGCAATCAGACGGACACTAAAGCTCTCACTGTAAGCAGTGGATAGCCACGAGAAGGAACAAGGGATGGCAAGGAGAGTCAAAATATCCTCCTTTGAGTTGTGGAATGCTCTGATTTTAACTTGTATACTGAAATCACATCCTTAGTATTTTGTGATACTGCAGTCTCAGTATTTCAGGGAGAACTGGTTACACATACAAATTCCTAATTTCTGAATCTGACCTAGTTAGGGAATTCTGCCTTAGAAAGAGGACAAACGAACCTTTTTCATCGTATGAGCGTCTGTGCCAATTTTAAAGAAGCTTGCGAGGAGCTACTGGGTGTGCTATCTGTGTGACTGAATGGTTTAAAAGGGAGAGTTGAGATCACATCATGCTAGTGATGGTATCAGCCCAAGTATTTAACACTACATTGCCATCATTCTTCATTTTGTGGTTTTCAGAGGTCTGAATGTACGTAATGAAACAAGGCACCATAAAGCAATCGTAGGTGTGTGTTAAGAAGTTTGTTTATATCAAAGAAATAAAAGAACTCCCAAACCAAATTTCTCAGCTTTCTTATTCAGCTTTCTCTGCTGCCTCCAGCAGTCTGGTAGCAATTTAACCAGCCACAGAACAGACTGCAAAAGTCTGCCCAGGACAATGTAATTACACCTTTAGCTTGCAACAAAGAGATCCCAGGTAGTTACTAACAAAGACCTAGTCTTGATACACTTATACAAGTAACTGAACCCTGAAAAACCCAAATATTAACACAACCATCCCCACAACTTCACAGCAATGGGGCTGTGCTCTCCAATATTAATTCCAGACTGTTGAGATCATTTTGGGAAGGAGGAGAGCCAAAGCTGATTCCAGGTAGTAGCACAAAATTAGAAGACATGGAGGAGTTCATATTTATCTTGTTTGCTTGTTAAAGGAAAGCTTATTGCTAGAGTCCCTGGATCAAATCAGCCCAAATTTAGACCACAAAACTGAAAGGAATACAGCAAGTTACAAGGCTTCCATCTCAGCTGTATGAAACAGCTGAACAGTACACAATAAATAACTTTTCATTTGAATTACAAGCAGTTTCCTGTTACAGTAACAGTTACAAAATGCTGTCCAGTTGGGAAAAATCAGGAGAATACGTTGAGAACAACGTTCATCACAGAGCACTGCCCCGTATACCTTAAAGAGTTACTGTTCTTACTATGTCAACTGCAACCACATCTCCTCCATCAGAATCTATTCCCTCTTGCCCATTTTGTCTTATTGTAACGGACCACAAATTTGATTACTGTTATAGACTGTACATACGCAGTTTCACCTGATAAGCCAAGTTACAAATACACAAATTTTTTCAATAATTTCTAATTCCCTTATGTACTCTATTGCTAATGAGGCTCAGGTCTCTTACTTATTAGAAGGCTTCTGAATTCCTGCTTGTCCATGTTCATCTTGCTTTAATCCTGCAAGCAAAGCATCTCTGGAACAGTGCTTATCCTGTTTGGGAAAAGAGAAAAAGACAGTGAGACAGGTGTGGGAAGACTTACCATGAAATTCCTACTGTTTTCAGAAGTAACACGTGAAAGAAAATCTGCACCTGTAAATGGGTGATGAAGGAAAACCTCTGCCGCTGGAAAGGTTCACATCCCTCCCATAAGCACTGCCCTGGGTACACGTCTTTTCCTCCATGTTCAGTTGCTGCGTGATAGAAAACTTGTGATGGTGTCTGAAACCACCTGCAAAAAGAGGGGGAGGGGAATTTAAGTGTTCCGTTCCTGTTAAAGTGCAAATACCAGAAGTATAAACCTATACAGGCTAAACATCTTTATTTTCTGAAATGAGACGTGTTGATAAATGAAAAGTCGTAGAATTTTTAAAGGAAAAGCATGTACATGTATAACCAGTAAGCTCCCAACACATGGCAATGATTTTGCCAAATCTGATCAAAATATAATGCTTTTATATTTCTCTTTACACTTTAACAAAGAATTAGTGCATGGTAATTCCAACAGATTCATCCTCTGCAATATAAGCAATAATAAACTATAAACAAGCAGTAATAATCAGCTAAAAAAGTTGGGTTTCATGTATTCCTTTTCCTGTTTTCCTTCTTTCCTGGCAATCACACTTAGACCTTATTTAAACTTTAGCTTAGAGAGATGCACACCATTCATCCTATTTGCTCTCAATACCTCACACTTGTCAAAACTGATGCCAGAAGAGATCAATCTAAAACTAGTGCTTTTTAGCACCCGAATTCTAAATACCAGGAAGACGGCTACATGTCATTTCCTGATGCACACAGAAGTCAAAAACATGTCGCTTATGTGACCCTTTTAACATCTTCACTTAAACCTCAATTTTAAATGACTTTCTAAAACCTCAGATTAAGCACTTTGCCTGCCAAGAGCCCCAAGGCACAGGACATCACGTATTCCAGCAAAGTAAGTGCTTCTGCATCAACAGAAAAGATAAAGTTGTCCTAAGCCTGACCCTGCAGTACTCTAGAGAGTACATTTTGTGTTTTCTGTATGCTCTGTTCAGCGAAAGCACGGGTGTGCCACACCGTAAGCGCATTCAAACCGGTAACAGCTTTCTTCCATTTCAAAGTAGTAGAAAAGTTACAACTCAAATGCCACCTCAAAATACTGCTGAGTCGATGGTTCTTAAACAGTTCTTACATTTGTGTGCTTAAGTTGTCACACAGACAAAAGATCTGTTATTTTAACATCTATCAGACAGTGATGGAGAACCACTGCATTTCAAACAATATTAAATGGAAGTAGTGAATGACTCCAAGTGTGTTTTTTTTAGTCTAAATACACCTTAAAAAGTATCTAAAGTGTAACAAATTACATCCCTTACTTCAACAGAGCAAAAATGGCCAAAATAAGCAAAAGACTTGGCTGCTTGAAATTCAGTTCAGTACAACTGACTCAGCTCATCAACACCCACTTAAGGCTTGGACAGAAGAGCTGCTGCTGGAGGTCCTCACTACAACTGTGTCACACACTTGCTGGACAGATGCTATGGGTGCAGCGGTCTTACCAAAGAGGAGACACAAGCACCCACCTCAGCCACTCCAGTTCACATCCGGTATTTTAGTTCCAGCTAACAAGTATTTGTGTTCACATGTTTGGCTGAACTCTCCGAGCTGAGCAGTGCCAAGAGGCAGATGTTCTCCAGTAGAGACTCACAGAAAGCAGCCAAGGATGAAGCCACATCTTAAAACCTACAGCAGTCATTCATAGAAAAGTCCCAAGTCAGAGCTCCCAGCACATGAGCAGCAGATCAGAGAGTGCTCTGATCCAGCTACCTTCTTCCACATCCGACTGCTCACTTCAATATTGTCCATATGCAAACATATGTCGATACCTAGGCCTAAGTGCACAGATCCTGTTACCTGAATCCTATAAAGGTGTCAAAAAGCTGCTTTCACCCAGACACAAGTCTTAGTTACAAACTGAATCCTACTGCAATAACCACCTGTAATGCAGCGATTACCTGCTGCATAGGCAATAACTACTACTTTCTTTAAAAGCATTCATCTTTTCTATGCCCCTCAGCTCCTACTGAAGGGAAGCTGGGAAGGAAAAATACCTGCATCTTGCTGTTGGTCCAGACAGCCCACAGTAGGAAATGAAAATAAAATGTCTGGCACCTACATTGGCTCAACAGCAAAAGCTGATGCTCCAGAGGACAGAAAAAGGTCTTTCCACTATAAAAGGGAAAGTCAGTATGTAAACTTAAGCCTGGCACAAACCTATTTATGAATAGTTTCTGGCATGGACGAAACAAATTTCATGGCATCTGTGAAACCCAAAATGTAGTTTGAAACATCTTCAACATGGCAAGGCTTTAAGAAAAATAAAGCTATTTCAGCTATGTTGGTTCATTCCCTCTATACTACATTCAGTGTTACACGTCAATCACTGATGTAAGGAGATACAAACTTACTACCATTTTGCGGATAAAAACTATTTTTCCTTAAAGAAACACCTAAACATAGTAATAAAAAAGTCCCTTAAGTACTGAGAACATGGTCAGTTGAGACTAGACTCTTGTTTCCCATTTAATTTCTCCATCATTCTGTTCAGCTGCTGAACAGAACATTAAAGTAATAGCTGGCTTGACAGGCAGTGGAGATTCACTAGCATTTCCAATTTACTTTCTAAACCCAAAGCAGTTCAAGAGCAGACATCTCATGCCTACCTGCAAAACAACATAGCAGCTTTTAAATTAAGCTGAATACAATTGGACACTACTTGCAGACAGCTGAACTTCAAAGGAAAACACCTACTTCATGTTACATCCTCAATGCAAAGCAGTGTGCTGGCTGACACCCTTCAGAGCTCTACTTCACTTACAGACACTAAACCCGAATACCTCTGCCAGAGGCTGATCGTTACCACAATCTGCATAACTGGGCCTGATCTGGCTGTGGTCTTCAGGCACTGCTAAATCTGCTGCATTTTATTTCAAAAGCCTGGTGTAATGTTTCCTAATTCAGTTCTTAAAGCAGCAGAATGCTCACCCACAGCAGTGGAACGTTGCTGACTGCAGCAGCCCAGTCAGGTAGGAAAAGAACATGCCATTGCATTTATTTGTATTTGTCCTGATTCTCAATAACACAGTTTGAAGGCCATCACTGCCTTCTGCAATACATCCTGGAAGGGAAACTTAATCTTAATATGTTTTTAGTTTAAACTAAAGAACATATGCAGAGAAACAGGTGTAAATGACTATCAAATTTTGTCTCCTGACATATATTTCCAGTTAATTGTGAGCAGCACAAAAGCAACTCTGTTCTATTCATACAATGAACCTGCCTGCTTAATACCTAGGGGAAAAAACTGCCAAGCAATCATGAATGGAACCAAGCAGTGGATGTAAAGTTAACAGAGCAGACAAATGAACCAGCCAAAAGAATCTTCTTGTATCCTGCTTAAACAACTCAATACGAACAGCTAAGATTGAGAGCTATAAATAAAACACAATAACAGGTGGTAATTCCAGATTTTTCTTTACATCTGTTAGAAGCAGGAAGCCTACAGGAGATTTGATACTCCTGTTTTTAGCCAGGTTGTTGAAGAAATACGAACAAACTATACATTTGAGGAAGACACTAACTTAACATTCTGGTTCTCTCTAATGCCGAGTGTAGTGTTTCTCTGAACTGTTTTTAGGCTGGGGCTGAAATAGATACTTTAAAAATAAAAGACAGCGTAAGAGCTGTGTGTCACATGGATTACCATCTATCAGTGCAAAATCTCGGAAAGTAATGAAACTTAACCATGAACAAAAAACAGTACAGGAAGTAATGACAGGAGAAACTAAAGCAAGAGAAGTAATACGCTATCTCTGAAATAAGACGTAGAGATCAACTTGTAAAATACGGGCCTCGTAGGCCTTAACTTAAATCTCAGGAAAGTTTACTGGAATAATATTTTAAGACAGACTTACAAAAAGACTGACAACGTAAGGTAATCATAATTGTATCAGTCCCCCTCCTGCCCCCAAATTTGTCTGCACATCGTAGTTCACATGTGACATCAGCTCATTCCATGGTTAGATGTCACCTCAACTCACCACAACTCATCCTTCGTAACTTCAGACATAGAAGAAAGTTGGTGAGTAACTTATGCTTCAAAACTGTAGCTCAGCAAACTCTTCAAGATGGTATAAACCGGCAAGGCTTCTGCTAAGAAACCTCCCCAGCTTTTCATTCCCACCTCAGTACAACCCACTCTTGCAGTGTTTATGCATCTATTGTGCAGCCAGTAGAGCACGGCTCTATGGTTATATTTATTAGTAGTAAAGGAGTAGAGTAAAAACTAAGTAAAGCCTTACATGTATTTCTTACATAGTGAAGTGTCACCTACTAATGAAACAAGAAACACTTTTAAGATGAAAACAGGGCAATTACTCTAAAAGTGGTAGATCTCTATGGTACCAGTCAGGAGTCTCATCTAAAACCTGCACGTCTTGCACTGACTTAATGATCTCTGAATTATGTTTGTAAGGAAAGAGAGAAACAGAAATTACAGCTTCAGAGGTCTACAGATTAACTGTCCTTCAGTATTCCTCTAATTCTGTTCAAATGCCTCATTTTCCCCATCAGTTCCAAAGATTCAAACTTCTCTATCATTTCACCCCAACTTTCTGAATGCCTACCCAGCAGCTGTCTGTCAAATCAGCTCATCTTGATGCTCCCTTTCTCTTGCCCCACAACAATGAAGCATCTCACCCTTTTTCATGCCCACGCTCTACGTTATGCAATTCCTCTCACTGTTTTCAAAGTGGCTGTTTGACAGCTACCGGTGTTTCACCAATCTGTACCCTTCACTGAAAACTAAACCTACGCAATTTTAAAAATCACTGTCAAGATACGCATCCTGATAACAAGGGTAGTATCACGGTTTTATAAGCCTACATCCAAAAGTCTGCTAGCTCACTCCTCTCTAAGGACAAAAACAACAAATAAAAACAGTCTAATTGTTACTATCTAGTCTTAAGGCTAAGTTCCTTTTTGTTTTCCTTTCATGACAACAGAGTCCTGTGGCACACAAATGGTATAATAATTACTCAAATTAGTCATAATCTAAATAAGACTTTGACCAGGATATAGAAGTGCAACACCCTGCTCTTGCAAAACTGGAAACACAAGAAAATGTCAAGACATGATTTGTAACTGGAGTACAGTAACTATTTTTGTATTTGCAATACAAAGAACAGGCCTCTGAGCTAGGATTATTTTTTTTAAACTTAACTACATGACAGTATTTTATTTATTACTGAAGAACCAACACATGAAAAGAAAGCCACATAATGCTCATTTATGCTCTGCAGTATAACTGAGTGCAGTTAAACGTCCTGCACTCCCCCAGCTCAGCTTCAGGTTCCTCAACACTTCACTTTTTCTTTTCCCCACGGTCAACGCATAAAGTAACTTAAGGAAACAGAACGGACAGAATGTGTAGAATCACCTCCTATACACAAGCATCTGTTACATACTAGAAAAAGGCAGTTAAACAAAGGAGCCATTTACTTTTTACAAGATTGCCAGAGACACATGAAGTTCTGTCCAGGTTTTTTCATTTGCTCTGCGTGCTGACTGGCTGCAGTGTACGAAGGAGGCTGCAAATTGATCTGCTGGCCCTGTACTTGTACTGGTGGTATCGACGTTGCAGGTGTGCTCTGCAGAAAAAAAGTTAAAACACTGTTTAGAACAGGGCTGATTTCAAGGCTTGACATGCAGTTTCCTTTTTGTTCAGAGAGATTTTGATTTACACTTTAATCAACCACAAGTTTTCAGATTTTAATACTACTACGCATAAGCACTAATACACATAGTTACATGAAGAACATACATCTTTTACACTGTAGTAGTTATGCAAAAGTTTCTAATATTCAAATTACTAAACCTTACGCCAGTCCAAATTCAAATACAGAATTATGAGCGCAAAGGAGTTTCTCAAGGGCAATAGTGGAGCAAAGGTCAGCATTATTTCGCAAAGGCTTTATTTGTTCAAGAAAGAAGCGTGCGGACTCAAGGGGCTGCAGTATCATCAGCACAGGGAGTAGGTTTTGCTTTCCTATGTAAATGCAGGAGAAAATGTTGCTGAAAGAAGTAAAATGAGCACTGATACACCTAAAACTGCTTTATTTTCTTTGATGAAATGGTTTTATGTGCCACATTAGTGCATGTCAGCCTGTGTTACAAACTGTGGAAGGAAAGGTAAATTGAACAGTGCTGAAGAGACACTATCAAAGACCCGTAGGCTCAAACAATAACATACCATTTTGTCTATAAAGCTAGGCAAATGATACAATTCTTCCAGCTCTTGTAAAACCAGCCAGCCCATGTACCTTTATACAGCATACCACATGCCCAGAATGCCTGAACACGCCATACAACTTGTATACAGTGAAATATAAACATTTCAGAAAGGAAAGAGACGTTCCCCTTGCTCCCCTGCAATAGCACAAGACACTCACTTTAACAGCGAACAAAAGTTATCTTAAAAGTAACCTATAAGAAGAGAAAACCAAAGCCAAAACATGTCAATTGTGTTTATTTTTCTGAATAATACACACTGAATGCTGGACTTCCCCATTTTGGAACAGGGTTTACGTCAGGATACTGTTTCTCTCCCTTTTTTTTTATTATTATTTTTTTTAATCTGAAAGGCTCTGACCAGCAAAATATTAATACAGATGATGACAATAAAAAACATGAGGCTTTTGAACATTATTTAGGAACGAGGACTTCACATCCTTTTCTTCCCTACTGTTAGAAAAGGAATCTAATGCTCTCTTAAAGAGACCAAAACCACCTAGTTTCAAGTCTGCATTTCAGAATACTGGAAAATGGTGCACACAGTACTCTGCTTACATCTTCACAGCTCTGATCCTGAACAGCTTTAGACCTCAACTGTAAGGAAAGAAACAACAAAGTGCAACTTCTACCATCTCACATGCAGGTTGATCTGAAGTGTTTTTCTGCTGCTCTCTATCGATGTTGTGGACAGCAGTTACAAGGCAAGGAGTTAATAACCATCGCAGATCATACGACACAGTAACACAACCAAAAGGACAGCAAAAAAGCCTCTTCAAAACCAAAATGCCTCCCACATCCAAGCATAAATCTTGATAAAAATATGGCAAAAATCAGCAAGCCTCCTGAACACACCACAGCTACAGTGTCTGTGAGAAGCTGTGAGAAAGCACTCGAGCCCATTAGTCGTAACTACAAACTATTTTTAATTCAGCAATGATTTTCTTCATGTAAATACCCCTAAGCTATTTTACAGACTGCATAATCACAATGTAGCCTTTAGCAGAAGGTAAACACAAGTGGAGTCTTTTAGGATCAACGTCCCTTGAACAAGGCATTTTAAAGTGAAGCTGAAAGCAAAACAGTGTCCGCAGTACAGCTTGGTTCAGTCTTCACTTGGCCTCCTGATACCAGTGCATTACGGTGGCCTTTATGTGACTTTTGCCCCTATAAAACTGCTGGTTCATTTAATGTGCTGAACAGAGAGTGAGCGTACTGAATTAATTCAGTATTTCATTTAATTCTCATCATTCAATGTGTGGTTCACGCATTATTTATTCCACTCTAAGCAAACCCTGCAATTAATCCAGAATGATGAATTTTCTCAAGGGTTGTTCTGGCAAGCCCTCCTAGTGGTATTCAAAGGTTTTACCACCATCTCATTAAAAATTGTTTATTTTAAACAGGGAGATTTGAGATGTACAACACAAAATGTTACATGCTGGAAATGAAAGAGCACAGGAAGGTAAACAAATTTCCAGGACAAAAAGTTAAAATTCTATTTCCCCTCCAATTTCTTTCTATCCTTTTTTTTTCAGTGAGGAAAAATAAAGCTGGTAAATTGAAAAGAAATGTGTAAAAGAACTGTAGTTGTTGTTTAGAATTCTCTTATCACCGATGTACTGTAAACTACAGCAGTTTCACTCAAACTTGCAGCATTAGGTGGTTAAAACTTCCATGCATTTTAAAGTGAAATTTATTGCTTGTCTATTCTCTGTGCCGATTACATTTTAAAATTGACAGATAAAGTTACCTTTGTTTTCCTAGGTTTTATTTTAGAAACACAAGTTCTATACTCAAAACATGTCAAAGCTTTCCTCTTCGTTCAAGGGACCGTAAATACTGCTCATTTTTGGTTTTTCTCCCTCCTCTATTTTCATGTATCGATTTAGCAATGCATGATACACAGGACATCACTAAAGTTAGGTGTAGTCCTTGTTTTTCAGAAATGAAACTCCTGTTTTCGAGAAATGTACCTCAAAATACTCTCTATGTGCTACTTAGTTTACAGTATTGATATGCAATGATTTTGTAAAACCACTTCTTTCTTTACCATACAAAATCACGACAGAGATTTAATTTTTCCTAATGAAGTACTTCTGGGAGAAGTAACACTGAAAAAATCTTCCCATGGCATAAAGATTTTACTAAACTTCCTCCTCCTGATGATCCCAGGTTCTTCAAGAAATCAAACTCCCAGTACAAACCCTTCATGCCTGAGCAGTCTCCTTAAGGAACAGAAACAGATCCTACAGCCTTGCTTTTAATAGGCGGGGGATTTTCTCTCTAGACTGGGTGACTTAAGATTGGGAAGTCCATCATAGTTGTGAAAACAGAGTAAAGCTCAAAGCTTTCTGCTGACTTGGACTGTTTACAGAACATAGAAATTTATTTTCATGCACACGAGCTCCCCATGTGTTAGGAGTAAGAAACCCAACGGCTCAGGGCCAGAAATGGCCTTCACCTCTGTAACACAAACCCAATGGTACTGTTCCCTTTGTGTGTTAATGGATAACCCTATTTCAGCATGACACCTGCCCATTTTATTTAAAAAGCCCACTGTGGCACCAGCAAGAGAACACAGTGTCCCGGTGTGATGGGGTCCTGGTGACACACAGAGCCATGTGCAGTTTAAAAGCATCAGGCTGCATTTTCTTCTCCCACCATTAGTATGTGCACACCCACAGTAAACACAATTAACTCCACAATAAATGGTTAATTATTAGTAAAAATATTTTTAAAGCATCATAGGATTTACGGTTTGGTATTACAAAATTTTGTTTAGCTTCCTCACAATAATGAACATGTGTAAGAAGGTAATCTGTAAGCTGAAAATGAATATAGCAACATTTGAGTGTGAGGAAGAGGTCAGGTGAACAGGTAAGGACTAGAATAAATGTTCTTTTCTGGTTAGATTAGTGACATTTAAGTCTCTTTGCAACAGTGTGCTTCACAAATGAAGAGCAATAAAAGCACAGAGATTCTGTATTTCAGTACTTCCAGCTGGGAAACTCATTTACTCTGGAGCCAGGAATGAATTACAGCTCCTGGAGCTGCACACCTGCTTTCTGGTGCATGCTAATTCTCTGCTTCCCCATCAGCAGAGCAGGAGCAAATAGTTCAGGCAATACTCACACGGCTTTTGCCACCTAAATTTCCACACAAGCTTCAAGTGGGTGGCCTTAAGAGAAATGGGTGTGCATGGTTTATGAGGGGATGACAGTGATGAGCAGGGAAGTGATTACTTTAAAAGTCAGATAAGGCAATTTAAGTCAGATTTGCTCACTCTGAGGAACTTGGCGTGGTATCAGAGCGGTCCTTCAAAACACAACCATTTGTACAAACCAACACGGTTATGTTCAACAGATGTTTAGGAGGCATTTGAAGAGGCATCAGAAAAAGTGGAAAAGAAAGTGCACAGGTAGGTAATTGCTCATTTCTTTTTCGTCCACTGGTCCTGCACAATGCCCCAGGAAAGCAAGAATCCAGGAACACCAAAACAAAAGAAAAGGAAGCCAAGGAAGCAAAGTTCCAGTTCTGTCTCCTCTCAGACTACATTTCATGAGCTGACAGAATACAGATGAAGGTAAGGAAAAAATTGCAACACTGTATCCTGTGTTCCTCTTCTGACATAACCCATATACCCAATTTTTAATTAAAATTACAAAAACACAAAAAATAAAAATCTCTCAAGTCAGTATCTACGTAGTTCTTTTTCAATTAGTTCTGCTGAGGTGTACAATTAACATGGCATGATCACAGGTTATGCACAGAAGATACCTGTACTTGTCTAACTGGATTTCAATAGCACTACATGGGCTGTCCCATAAGCAGCAGGTATGTAATTTCCAATATTTTAGTGGGCCATTTAAATCATCATTTCCCCCCAGGCATATATTACCAGCACATTTCAAACTACCATTCATGTAACGAAACAGATCTTCTCTTAACTTTTACAGTCCCTTAAGGATTATTTCACTCTTTTTCTTGCTTTCCTTAGTTTTCATGTTGCTGTTCCCTTTCTCCCCTATTTGTTTGCCCTTCCTTATCTTCAAGTCAAGCATCGTCCCCCTCTCTCTGCAGCTCAGGACAACTAGTCCTGCTGTAGTTGCATAAGCAATACTCTCCTCCCTCCTTTCAAAAAGGGACAGGAGAGCTGCTTGTCATACAAGGAAGACTGCCAAAACAGGAGGGAGAAAATAGGAGATTATACAGGGCCTAACCTCAAAAGAAGTCATCATTAAATCTCAAACCGCGTTAATGGACATTTGGCTACATATTAGTATTGCTGCATGTCTTCAAGGTACTCCTAAAAGCAGAATTAATACCAGAAATACTCAACATCTGCTTTTCCAGCAAAATAATGGCTATTCCAGCCACTCAGCAACTTTGAGGGGACAAAAAAAAACCCAAAAAACCCCCAAAAAAGCTGGCCAGCATGCTTTTGGTACTGTTTGCAGTCTGCCACATTAATGTTAAAGGAGTGGCAAAGTTCCTTAAAAGTCTTCAGCCAAACTGTGACGCTCACTGTATCTGAACAGAGTACTCTAAAGTGTGTTCTATTCCAAGTCAGTACTCAGCCCTATCGTGATAGACATGACTCATACATAGCCATGTGTAATGGTTAAGGCAATTAGCTAACAAATTACGTTGTTCACCAAGGTCAAAACTAATAAACTCCTTTACTCCCACATTCCTGTAACATGGAAGCAAGCAAGGACATCCTATGAGCCAGCTTCCACAGAAGCAGACATTACACCAAGTTGTTTTGATCCGTACATACCCAGCTGGCAGCATTTCTGTTAGTACAGGTAATGGAAAATGCAGGAACTATTAATGATAGTGATATTAGTGACAGTGTAAAGAAGAAACTGCCAGCACAGAAAACATTCTCCTTTTTTCTCCATTGTCATGACAGAACATCTAATCCAATACCAATTAAATAGTTAACTGTATTGACTTCCCTCTTCTCAAAAATCTTAAAATCTGACAGTTGTTTGAGACACAACTAAAAATTCTTGTCAGCCACATGTCCAGGGAATAAACAACCACAGAGAGTATTTATTCCATTCCAGAGACACAGCCATACCATCTTCTATTGCAGCCAACTACTTAGCAAAGCTGTAACAGAAATTCAAACTGCGTAACAGCTAAAGACACCCACAGTAAAAAGCAAGGCATAGCTTGCTTTTTTTCATCCACACTAACAAAAACCCAGTTCATTGCCCCTATGCCGCCAAAAGACACCTTCATTTTGGTCAGTTCATTTCTAGTAAGAACAAAGATAAATAACATATTAGAAAAACTAAGATCTCTCTGATAAAACCTACATGTGAGTTTAAAGACATTTTACAAACATAACTCTGTGTGGTGTGGCAGCTACAGCAGAAAAGAAAGAAAAAGAAAGAAAACTTATTAACAGCTGGTCCTGACTTCCAACGACGACACGAAGGGAAGTCAAAAGAGCTTTCAACAGAAACCTAACTTGACACAGAAAGAGCAGTAGCACTAGCCATCACTTGTTAAATTTCGAGTTCCAGCTCTGTTTAAGCCCATAAGGTCTACACCTGCTACCAAAATAAATAAAAGCTCAACCAACCAAACAAAAAAAGATAAGGAATAAAAGGCTTTTCCCAATCAAGGTCAAAATGCACCAACATACACTCACGATGTCATTTCTCCTCTCCATGGTCTGTCAGATCTACTGCTCTATTCTTTTTGCTTCACGTTTTGTTGAGAGAGATTTTCTATCCATGTACAAAGCTAAAACGCATTCTACAGACTGAAACAGTCTTGAACATGATTAACTGTACTTGTTAATGCTCACACAACTGATGGCCATGCCTCATGTCTAGTGAAGTGTTAGAGAGTAATGATTAAAAAAAAGTTGATGGGGGGGGAAACCCATTACAACAACATAAAAAGCCCTTGTCAAAGTTTGTCAAACAGGAAAAAAACAGACAATGCTTAGTGTATCAATAAACATTACAAATATTTGCAATAAACAAGCATAAATATTTCAGCAGATTTACAAAAGAATACTTTCCATGACTGTAGTGAACATCTGAAGCAAGCCTTTCAAGACCACCTGTAAAGGTAAGAACTTCAACTCATTTCAGCAAGCCAGAAGCAGTTGTGGTGATTAACTTGCACAGAAGACATATTCACCCCTCCCAGAAGCAAGAAAGATGAAGAATACAACGCAGAACAATTGTGACATTTTTACAGGACTATAGAACAAATCGTTGTTGTTTTCAGAACAGTTAATCCTTTAAGGGAGCATTCACTGAGCAGAAGTTCTTGCCTTACTGTGTATTATCAAGCTACAAACTATTTTAATTCCACTACTGTTACTGACATCGAAGAAGTATGCAAACTGTTAGCACTCTAGTCCGTAAAAGAACAGAAACCGTAATTTTCTGACTATTCTAAATACCATGCAAGACACATCGACCGAGTTTACACTTTCACCCACATTATTTCACAGCATTAGTCAGAATGACAGTTGGAATAAACAGAAAAAGAACACTGCAACATACCTGTGTGACCATGCTTTGAATATACGTGGTTGGATGCTGCTGCTTTTGTTGAACAGCACTTTCTATTGCTACTTTCGCTACAGTGCTTGGATCCGCTCCAGCTGGCACAGCAACCATAGTTGCGCTGCAGCCAGCATTGTTGGGGTCACTGATTGTAACAATTCTAACTCCTACTTTATTTGGAATTCCTGGAACAGTTTCCCTGTCATTATCCTCTGCTGGCCTCTTTGCAGTTTTGCATTCTGCTGTGCCATTAGTAGACCGAACTTCGGATGACAGGGTAGACTGGGACACTCTAGGTCCTGAGTGTGGAACTGCTATGATTTGGTGCCCCTGTATAACAGAGGCTGTAGATTGTGGTGAGACAACTACACTTGGGCGTTGCTGAGGCACATCTGAATTCAAACTTGAAGCTAGAGGTCCATTAGGTAAATCAGTGTTGGTACCACTAAGTTGCTGGGTTAACAGTTTCGCAGCCTCCTGTGTACCGCTTACAACAGGTGAACTACTCAAAGTTAATACAGGCCCATTAGAAATCCTTTCCCCTTGATCACCTTTGGCAGTATCTTGCTGCGTGGCATCCAAATTCCCTTGTTGTTCCACTGAAGATATCTCACCATTTCCTACATGATTGGAAGTTTTGTGATTTGGAATGTTTTTGCTCAAATGAGAATCATCTCCTTTATCAAAATCACAGATTCCATTAACTAGGGGCTTCTTCAAATCACTTTTAATTTCCTGTGTGTCCGTTTGTTCAAAGTTCTGCTTTCCGGGAGCTCCGTTCTCACCCATTTCTAATGACGGCCCATTACTTATTTGTGAGCACTGATTGGCCTCATTCTGAGTTTTCCCTGAGTTAGAAGGAGGTAGACTGGAGTCACTATACTTTCTCCCATTTAAAAGACTTCCCACCTGCATTTCATTTTCTTTTGCATCCCCATTGCTGGTGTTTGCAGCTCCTCTTCGGCAGGAAGGATTCTCCATAACTTCAATTTTACGTTCGTGAATGTGTAAACCTGTTGCTTCCTTTGCTTCTTCCTCCTTTTGGCAAATTATTTTATCACCTTTGAACGGGGGAGCAGCAGTACACGGTGATTGTCCAGCTGAAGGTGCTTGAGTAGCTGGAAGCGTCTGCACCTGAAGCCCAACTCCTGTCTGTGCTCCACTCACTGCAATTACTGCTGGAGCAATGATTTGCGTTGCATTTCCCTGACTCACAGTTGCAGTAGCAAAACTCGTATTTGGCACAACTGTTATCGTAACCTGGCTGCCAGCAGACCCTTGGAAAATAGTTGCTGGGCTGTTTGAGATCAACTGACCTGGCAATATCTGTAAATTAGAAATGGGTACTGTTTGTACCGCCCCTTGGGGCTGGATTGAACCTGGGACCAGCTGAACATTTTGCTGTCCAACTAGCAGCTGCTGAGCTGGAGACTGTCCTTGAACTCCAAAACCTGGTGCCTGGTTATTAGACATCTGATAAACCACCTGCGGGCTAGGAGCTCTTGCATTGTTAGGTGGAGGAATCTGCGGAGCTGGGAGTATAAGCTTCCCCCCTGGAGTCGAGGGGCCTCTTTTTGGAAGAAGCAGTTGTTTTATCAGACTAGACTCACCAGAGTTAGGCTGGCCAACTCCTGTATTAGCTTGCTGTGACTGAACTTGCATTTGTATCGGTTGTTGTACCTGTACCTGCTGCTGCGATGATGCTGGTGAGTGTTGCTGCTGCTGCTGCTGCCTCTTTACAGAAAGCATCTGGCTGACAGTAGGAGGGGGTCCTTGCGACTGAGGAGTGGTGGATGAAGATGACATAACTGCAGGGACTTGATTATTTGTAACGGGACCTGGGGATGGTGACGAAGACGGAGTAATGCTTGGCTGTCCAGCCAACTGGACAGTCTGACCAGCGGGAAGAGAAGCTGGGTTAGCAAGCACTATTTGATGGATGGCTGGTGCATACGGTTGTCCTTGCTGAGCTGGCTGGCTTACGATCACTACGCTTTGCTGGGATGGTGGCGGAGGCTGCTGCTGTGGCTGCATTGGCTGCTGTACCACGGCAGGTGGACCTTGATGAGATGGCAGAGGCTTTGGTGCGATATTCTGAAACCCCACTCTGGATGTTGGCGGGTTTTGGACACCTGCGATTGTAACCACCTGCCCAGCTGCTACTTGGAAATTCTGAACTGTGGTGGCAGAAACAATGTTAGATGCAGAGGTGGTGACGTACTGCTGTGGCGCTATGATGACTGTATCTTGTTGCTGGTTACCAGCAGAGGACTGCTGAGATGACGTCTGCCCAGGCTGCGATGATGTGCTGATTAGCTGCTGACCCTGTGAGACTGCTGAACTGCATGCTGGTATGTTTTGTACTCTGCCAAATATATGACCCTGAGGTACAGCTTGCTGAATTACCGTAACAGGAGTGCCTGAAGGTATCTGTCCTGGTACCACTGCATGCAGTGGAGACTGTTGCTGAATTACAGGTTGGTGGTGAAGCAATGTCTGAGAACCAACAACAGTGACAGACGGCTGTTGTCCTGTAGTGCTGTGATTTTGATTAGAAGCTTGTGGTGCTCCTCCTACAGCAATAGTAACAGGAACTGCAGACTGGGGAACAGAGCTCTGTATTACTGTGGCCTTCACTACTTCACAGGATATTGGACCTTTATTCTGTATAACAGTCATTGGAGCATTTTGTTGCTGCTGTGTATGAACAGCAGGATTTTGCGGAATTCTGGAAACAGTCTGTGCCACAGTATGAACACCTTGAATTGGAAAAGACATCTGTGTTGCTGTCAAAGTTGAAGACTGGTTAATAGGGGTCCTCTGATAGTGACTTCCTACGCCCGGTAGCCCATGTGGAATTCCTGTTGAAATAAACGCAGTAAAAGTTTGGAAGCAAATATTATTTCAAAAACCACATTAACATAACAATTTTTTTAAAATTCAAAGCTTGACTTTTATAAGAAGCTGTTTCTCTTCTTAGCTATACTGCACCTGAATTAATGATGCAGCAGCAACGGCTTCTCTGCTGACTGACAAGTTTATGGCTTATACATCGAGTATTGAAATGGCATGCAAGTACATACGCAATACTAACACTACTAAATAAAACCAGTGGCCCTGACTTGCAACAGTTCCAAACTATTTTCAAAAATGTTTGTCTTTCATTGTCATTTAAGAATCAGTGCAAAACATTTGGTATTTAATTAATTAAAAACCTGCTGGCGAAGGAGACGAAGACACATCAGGAATTGAATCAACCCGGACAACTGGGGTAGACGAAGTTGGCTGCTGCTGATAGTACATCTGAATGGGAAGTGGTATAGCTCTTCTTTTCACTCCTACCACATGTATGTGTGCTTGACCGTTGTTACTTGGATCTTCTACTCTCTTCACTGTATGATTTGGAAAGACAGTTCTGCCAAACACAACATAAATCTAAGTTAATAAACACAATAAATCAATCCTCTTACAATACTTTTGTTTAAATTAACCGATCTTGTGCACAGAGTAACTGCGCTTATGGCTGCATCTTTGCAATATAGCAGGATTCTCCAATAGTATCTGAGTATTCATCACTGAGAACTAACAGGTCCATCAGATGGTTGGCCAAGATCTCATATGAGTTAAGTAAAACCTCCAGAAACTACTTCAGAAAGAATTAAAAGGACTACAAGCAGAAAAGGAACCCTATCAAAGATCCTGAAATAGAATGAAACAAATTTAAACTCTAAACATTTGTTTCAACTAAAATTTCAAAACTGGATGTCTTTCTAACTCAATTCAGTAGATCTTTTCTCAAAAAAAATCTAAAGCTACAGGTTAGTACTGAGCACATACAATTGCTTCTTTGTTGCTGCACGAATTTTTGTCTTACCGCAGACATTTATAAAATCCAGTTGATGTTAGGATTCCACCTCGAGCTAATTTACTACAGGTGGAGAGGTATTCAGAGTACATTTCTGCTCGAGAGACTGAGCAATCAAGATTCACTTCAAAATGTGCATTCAACCTGAGGAAGAAAAAATAAACTATGAAGCAAAATATAGAGAGAGTTACTTTTAAAAGGGTTGTTAAAACACTTTTGTCTGTATCGCGGAGACTTTCGAGAACTGATAACAACATGGAAAACAGCATTTTAGTATAATGTCTTGTCAAATGTCTGTTCCATACTTTCTCCTTCTCACTGATTCAACACAGGACTCCTAACACATGCAATCAGATTTACATGCAGTATCTTATTTACATATGTAATAAGCAAAATAGTCTCTACGTAAGCCTTTTTATTGTATATTCAGAAACTAAACAAAAAAAGAATGCATGGTTTGGTGATGTCTCCTCCCCGCAGCTCTGCTGTTATTCCTTAGTAATTCTACTTTAGCAAAAGATGGACCAAATGCTAGCTAACTTGTTATCAAAAATTTCTATCAACATTTGTATCAAAACCAAGACTTTTGTTAACCGATCTGCTAATGCAGTCCTACTTTAAAATACAAGTAAAACCAGAGGCAGAAGAACACCCTCAACCCTGTCATTCTGATAGAGGTGGGAAGGCAGGAGCTGGGGGACGGGGATTCCAAGCGAGCAGCACACAAACACTCACTCACTCTCGTTCCTGGAGTGCCACGCTACACAGACTTCACTAAAACCCTTGAACAACCTGTTCTGCCTAACATTCAATTTCCAGAGAGATAAAGTATTTGTTTCTCCTACAGCCTCTTCACAAGCACACAAATCATCCAACCCATAATCAGGACACTGTGAGAGAAGGAAACATTTTCTATCTGTTTGATTTTATTTCTTTAAGAGACATTATTCCAGCCTACAGACATGGGAACAGTCCATCTGCAGCAGCAAGCGGAGGTAAGTAATAACTCCCACACAATGTTCAATACCAACACCAGAATACAGGCTCAGACAGAATAAAAAATATCTTAATTGTCAGCATTTACTGTATGGTGATAGCACTTTGGAAAACTACACTGCATTCTCCTTTGTAGAGTTCTACACTCCCAATATAACTAGATGCTTCGAAAGAGAAAAAGCACATTATTACATTCTTTAAACTGTGTTCTCTCATAACCAATAAAGTACAATGCCATTTCTCCTGCAGTTGAGTTACAATTTTATTATTACAAAACCTGAGATAACACTGTATAACAGAAAGTCTAGGTACTAATTAAATTCAGCGCATCAGACAAATGACTGTCCAGTTGGGTATGGTGTATTAGGCTGACAGAGGTACCACTGGTACCAGCAAAGTGAAGATAATCAGGATTCATAACGGTGAAATGAGATCAGCGATTAGCACTTCACTGGCATGCACGCAGAGGACTCCTACTCAGGCTAAGCTGGCTAATAATATACCCAGGAAGGTCAGTTTAAATACCTTGCCGTTCTGCTGCTTCTGGGAGATAATAACTTTTCTAAATTCTACCACTTCAGTTTACTCATTTTTCCATTTTTCTCAACTAAAACATACCATGAAAATCTACATGAATATAAGACACTCCACGTTAGCACTGATGAAAATGCCTGGAAGAAGCTACTCCTCTGCTCTTAGTTTGCTGGGGGTTTTTTGGCAATACAGTTAGTATTCAAGGAGAATTTTCAGGACTAGATGTTAATTTTTATTTTTCATTAGCTTGTATCTACTTAACTGGAAGAAAATCAAGTACAAAATAGTAGTATTCAACACTGGCAGCTGCAGAAGCACACAGAATCAGAAACAAAGCAGACATCCCAAATCTTCCTGATACAATGCTCTATGGTTTGAACCAGCATTTTCTGACATTTTTTAGTTTAGTAAAACTAATTCACGACGGTTTGACAAATTCTATCCACTTTATCTTGAAGGCTCTTGTCTGATCAGTAAGAAAACTGATGAGCATACAAGTTGTGAAGCAGCAGAGGCGGAAGGGTCTATCGGGAACTGATTACTACAAGTATTTAGAATGTGAATAGATTTACATAAGTCAAATAGTTCAGACAGGTGACCCTCAGCCCATGTGAGAACCACGGGTGGAACAGTTTTTCCTCTAAATATCTCACAACAGCAATACTAGTTGGAAGAGAATTTGGATGGAAAAGGTTTTGATATTCCTTAACTTGCTCGAGGTTCACAGGAACACAGGAGGTTCCACTTAAATTTGAGAAGAAACTTCTTCTCAGTGAGGGTGACAGAGCACTGGAACAGGCTGCCCAGAGAGGTTGTGGAGTCTCCTTCTCTGGAGACATTCAAAACCCGCCTGGACGCCTTCCTGTGCAACCTCATCTAGGTGTTCCTGCTCCGGCAGGGGGATTGGACTGGATGATCTTTTGAGGTCCCTTCCAATCCCTAATGTTCTGTAATTCTGTGAGGTCCACAATGATCACATCAGAGTTTTGTGGGGTCTAGCTTCATAATTTGATAATTATTTTTATATTGGTGCAGTAATACAGCAACACATCACCAGATGAAAACATTCATTAAATAGATAATGCTGCCTGATAATTTGAAAAATAAATAAAATCAAGATCAGAGTTAAAAATAAAATGAAATTCTATTCTAAGAAAGAAAACAACTAATTTCAAGTATCAATTGTGGAAGAAGGAATACTCTGGTTGAGTTTTTTCATTCATACTTCTTCAAAGCAATGACAGAACGGTTTTGCTTTATACTTTTCAGAAAAATGAGTCTAACAGTAAATAGAAGCAAGTTAGAAAATTCTGAGACCCAGGAATACAGGCATTTTTCTTTGTTGTTCTTTTCCTTAAAGTATTTAAATAGAACTATACACTTACCACTGACATGCAAATTTCTCACTGTCTATTTCTACTATTCCTGGTGGTGGAGCAACATGTGGTGCTGTCCTAGAGGCTGCGGACAATGAGAGGAAGAAGAAAAAAAACCAAACTTGCTGAAATGATTTTTGTTCTCCTGGATGAAGCACTTCAACTCTGTGACTTTCACAATATATACTACTATGTGCTTTTATTAGTAAAGACAGGATGAGGTACCTATGCTACTCCCCCTAATAGTTAGCTGTGCCATCAATTTCCAAAGTGCCAGTATTTAATCCCAAAATAAAACTGCAAAAAACAATTACAATTTCATTTACAAATAAGAAAACACTTTTTAAGCTTCTAAAAATAGTTAAAATTTAGTTCACATCACAATAAGGTGTTTAGCAGCTTCAACGGAGGCATGATAATGTGTGTCTATCTTACCTCTGCAACTGTAACAAATACCATATGTTACAATATTCTGTGTAAAACACAATATAAAATGGACCTCTACTTCTCTGCAGATCAAGGGAACAGTCTAGAATGGATACTTTCTCTTTCCACTGAACAAGTTTAAATCAGTATGTATAACTCAGAAAAACTTTCAGGCTAGCAACTGAAAAATACTCAGATTCTTTTAGAGCTTGTTTCATAACAGTTTTGCCTAACACAGCTTTGTATTTGCTTTGTGAACAAGTGTCTGAAAAGGATACCATATGTTATGCATAATGCTGTACTTATGTATGTAAATTACTCAGAAACCTACAGAAGACAACAATTACAGATGCTATACAGGAAATTTTTCAGAAGAACATGTTCTCTGGCAGTGCCACTGACCTGGGACGCCTGCTGCATGGGCCTGTGAAGAGCCATGGTCCATCACTTGCGGTCTGACATCAGGTACTTGCTGGCTAACACACTGATGTTCAATGAGCTTTACAGCAGTAAGTGCATCAGGTCCAAACATCTGGATGTCCATAGAAACCAGACATACTAATGTATCTAAAGTATTAAATGTAAAACCGACAATGACATTAGGACAAGACAAATGCTGCTGGGATATACTGCCATGTGTTTAAAGTTGCCGTGTGTTGAAAGAAAAGAAGCCTCTGGATGCTTCTGTAATTTTATTTTTTTTTAAAACACAGTTTATGGCATTAAAAAAGAAAAAAGTTCTTCCTCTCCTAGTTATTGGCATCATCAATTTCTTGAGGACACAAAGAAGAAATTTTAGTAAAATTCCCTATTCTAATATCTATCCCTAAGCTGCGCGCGCACACACACACTACATTTTTAACCACTGAACACAAAACATTCCCAAGTCTTTTTTCCTACCTAAGTGAGAGTAACAGATTTTGCTTCTCCCTTACCTATGCTCTTCTCTACTTTAGCAATCTTTGAGCAGGCCACTTCTCCCATTTCTGTGAGCATGTACAGCACCTCAAGTGCTGAGATTACAAGCAGCACATCTGGTAGTGTGAGATGACAAATGATCTCTTTATAGGATTCTTGATCCACATATTCACAAATTAAGACACCATTATCTTCAGCCTTACAAAGATTTGCCAAGATTTCCATGCCTGAAGAACAAATACAAAACAATTTTAAACAGCAATAATCACAATTCTAATACAACAACAAGAATAGCTCGAGATCTTACCTCTCATTTTTAAAAATCTATCCCGTGACATGAGGCATTTTGTAACAGTGTGAAACATTAGATGAGTAGTTTTGAAATCAACAGGATCCAAAAGAAGCTGATGAGAAAGAAAAAAAAAATCTGACTAACACTATCCATAGAGTGCTAATGGCTCAAATCCTTAAATTTGCATATTAGAACGTAAGATCCAAAAGGGTTTAAATGCAGCACATATAAATGACATTTGTGTTCTCAAAAACAGAACCCTGTGAGCTTTTTATTGTCGCTAGGATTTGGAGGTCCCTCTTCCTTTTCTGCCCTGAAGTAGCAGTATAATTTACATTTTCCAGTGCTCAGAATAAGGATAATTACTTTATTCCCAGGCAGTCAACAGTATACACAAACATTTTAATATCCAATAAAGAACAGAACTTGAGTAACGACAAACATTCCTCCCTAAATACTATCACAATCATCCCTCCTGTTTCTGTCTCTTTCTGCTTCTCAATCAGAGCTCTCAGACGTTATAATATGTAACATTCTCTTATTAAGAAAAACTAGATAGAAGGGAAATGAAAATGCCATCTTTTTTCAGTATTCAGCAGTGAACCAATACTCCAAGTCTCATTCTCTGATACTAGCCATTCTATTTAAATTTACCTGTTGTAGCCTAAACTATAAGAAATATCTGAACATATCTACCTACGAAACCTGTGTGCTTTATCTGCACAATGACATGACAGAGCAAAATAGTGTCTTTTATTACATTCAAACCATTTGCACTATGAATATCTTGTACTTCCCTATACAATCAGTTTTCTTCAGGTGATTCTATTTTAGCAAAGTGACACAGACAGTCTGTACTTTTGTTGTAGCTCTGAACAGTTGTTTTCAAATCGCTATTCTCAGATTCAGAGAATAATTTATTTCCTGCTTCATCCAACAATCAAGAAAAAAAATTCATTTAATTAACACTGTTTTTATCAAATTATATTTTAATTGTTCTGTTTTGAAGCACATTACCTCTGCTGCAATATTTCCCAGCGTGTCAAGCCCCAACTGCCGTAGAGAAATAAAATGACTATGAGCAGAGAGGAGCAGGAACCGAAGACAAGTACGATTAGCTGCCAAAAGTTTAACATTTCCCTCTTCAAAAGAAAGATTACGTAAAATCACTGCAATCTGAAGTACCCGCTGCCCTTCAATATCATTAATGCCCAATTTGCGAGGTGGATGAAATAAGGATTCCCAAATCCATTCTTCTGAAGGAATATCTACAAAGTAAATAAATACATTTTAGTCCTTCCTTTGCTATATTACCAACATTTAAGTATTAAGATCAATCAAGATGTCTCACCTTGAGATTTGCTTCTGTCTGAAATTAGATCCCGAACTTCAATATCCTCAACAATATCCTTCCAAAACTGAGGAAAGAATTAAAAATACGCTTAATTTCTAGGAGATTGTATTTCTTTAATCATTTTTATTTCTATTACATTAAAACATTGCAAAAATATGAAAAGGGCTGCTCTTTTAAATATTTCCTAGTACCTTGATTCACCTAATAGTAACCACATTTTTCACTCATGGGATGATAGCAACATGTTCAGTACTTTATATTCAGAAACTCTTCATTTCGAGCACTAGGAGTACACATTCATGATCAACCAACACCACCACACAAGTGCTTTGCAGAAGCACATAGTTAAACTATAGGGACAGTTTTCCACAAACAATTAGAAACACAGCAATTATAATTGGAAAACAAGTACAGTTCCTGCTCCTTCGCCTCCTACAATCGGTGAACTCCTCTCAGTTTCAGTACAGCTTAACACACATCTAGAGAGACTTTTTAAAGCTTCTGCTATGTTTTCCACATCAGTATAAATTAATGAAAAGAGAGAAGCAACAACCACCATCACCAAAAACCTTTATAAATGTAAGCAAAACAGAATGCTTCAGCAGACTGGAATTCACATTTCTTTACAGATATATGGCCTGATCTGTAAATGGTTGTTATGTCACTAGTCTTGTTGAAATTCAAGAATCAATCAAGCAATTAAGGGTTGAAAGCTAATAAAAACACACATTGTGATGTATATTAATATAAAAACACACAGTTATCCACATTCTAATATGTATACTATAACAAAAATAAAAACATTGCTTTGACTAATAAAATTTTATACATTCTTTTGACTCACTAATGAAATACAGCTCCTCTTTTGGCTATGATCACAGAATAAAGCCACAAATATATCTGGATAAAAACAGAAGGATGCAAAGCACAAATAGCTGAACAGCAGGAGAAATTTTGTTATGCAAATGTAATTACTAAATTACAGCATTCATACCAAGCTTGACACTATTATTTTCTTGAAAAGTAGCATACTACAGATTTGCTAAATTGGAAGGAAAAGAATTTTATTTCCCACTGCAATGCTGCTAAATGACATCCAAGCACTGTTTAGTAAAGAGAATTACTTCCACGGAAAGGATTATTACCTCATTTTAGCAAAGACAAGAACAGCCAGATAAAAGTCCAACTTCTTACTACTTGTGACAAACAGATTTTTCTACTTAATGCTGAGGCTGCCATCAAGAGCCACAGACCACCAAGGCATGCATGGAAAATCTGCACAAGGTACTTCATTTGGAGCTGCCTCTACTTTCTCTCCTTTAGAGGAGGAGACTCCTTAAGAAAGAGGTTTCAGTCATTATTTTTAAAAAGCACACAGAAAGTGGAAGTGGCCAAAGTTAATTGCAATACAATGTTAAAACTTCTGTCACACATTAGATGTTAAAACAGCGTCACCACATTTTGCTAGCTGAACCTTCCAATAATCCACTTTTCTCCACTTAAACACAGAGTCCAAAATGAAACTTTTAAAAACCTCTGGCAACATAAAGTCATAAAAGACTAAGTGTTTCTATCTGGAAGGCAAATCATCCTGGACATGTTCTCAGAGGGATGGAAAATGAGGATTTAAGGTTTTCTGCAAATAAAGACACTACAGACACTGCTAAAGATAGAGACTCAAAGTACAATGTCTAAAGATGAAGTCTGGAATACATTGCTGGAAAACTGCACATCTCACCTAAAACTTGCAGAATCAACAGATCCATGGTGGTTGCTTGAACAACTCAGAAAGCCTCCCCTTCCTAAAGAAGCAGTCTGTCAAAAAATGCTAATTCTCAGCCGAGATAATCTTTTTCAGAAAAACAGAACACGGCTCCCTTCTGTAAGTTAAAATGAGAGATACACCAAGGCACTAAATGAAGTTTACTTACACGTAACTGTTATTCTTCAAATTGTTTCAGTACACAGTCACGCTGTGACCATAAGCTGCTAACCACTCCAACTGGAGACTTTTTCCCTGAGGATTACCCAGAGGGTATGTACAAGCCCTGGTACCTACGTGAAGTGCACCAGCACACTGTGCATCCCCCACAGCTGCAGCCCCTCAGTCCCAGTGATCCAGAAAGGCTCTTAAAGCTCTAAGGAAGAGAATCTGCAGGACAGGACATGAATCTGCAGACAACACAACTTCAAAAGGGAAAATAATAAAAAAAGAAAGACATAATTTTTTTCCTCTCGAGAGTTTATTACTACATAGAGCAGCGCTGTGGGTGATAACGCTCACCAAGAATCGTGTTTCACCTGTGGAAGTGCCCCAGAGACTTTCACTTGCTCAGAACTGCAGGTTTGCATTCCCAAAGCCAGCATCTGTCATGGGTGTTTCAGCAACTGTGAAATGACTGCTGCAGTAGCACTCTGTGAGCACTCTGCAGATTTTAAGATTTCAGACGATATCGCTCCAGTGATATCACCACAGAATTCAGAAATATTATCAAAAATACAGTATTACCAAAAAAACCCTCAGAAATAATATTCTACATCCTCCATTCAAACAAGCTTAAACAACTTATCAGTTAAGTAATGTTTTCAGAAATCCAAGCAGCTACGACACAACCTATTATACGTGGCATTTAATGTATCTGTTTTAGAGATGGGCTGCTAACTATAGAGGGGTCAGGATTTCCCAGGGCTTTGGCTGCTGACAAGTGAATAGTGAATAGGAATTCTGCATCTTTCACTCAGAGGACTCCAAGAAACCCAAAGCAGATTCCAGGACACTGAGGACCTCATCAGAAAGAACGAAAGACAGAAAACAAAAACATCCTTGATAAGATTTTCCAGAATGTAAAATGGGCTTTCCATTCCTGAACTGGAACGATGAAGCTTCTTAATTACAAAACCCCTTACAACACAGTAGGGAAAAACCACCAGTAAAAAAAAGAATAGCCTGTTGTTCTGAAAGTTATCCTCTGATTCTGGTGAAATACAGATGTTTCCATGTCTCAGACAAATCTTCACACTGGAATCATGTGTCCTGCCAGTAAATGATCAAAAAACATGCCCAGTTTTATTTCCAAAAGGATTACCTACAGTGATCACCACCCTTTACTCCTAAATAAAGATGTTCAGATATCCTAAGTGCAGAATGAGTCTGCAGGCTCTATTGCTTTTCTATACAAGGAAAAATTTTGCCTGAATCGCTAGCTTTTTTTTGCATTGAAGTAGACAGCTCTCAGTTGACTCAACATTTGCTATCCTGCCTAAGCAGTAAAGATAGCCAAAAGGGATAGGGGTGGGCAAAGAATGACAAGATGGAGGACAGAATTAAATAACCTACATACAATGTTTGCGACCTGTCTGCAACAAGAGAACAAGGCAAAACACCACAAGATTTTCACTTGTCCAAAAGAAAGGCAGAAGTGGAAAAAGATGAGTCAAGTCAAGCCTTCTGGACATTCCTTCGAAAAATGTACTTATATCACAGAGGCCAGAAAAAAATCAATTTAACATCACAAGCAATTATTTATTCTCTATTATAAATTACGGATAGATGCAATCTGATACTATGTATCAACAGAAATTAACAAGAAAGGATGAGAAAGTGAAGCTCTTTATAAACGGTCACTCCTATAGATGTATTTCCATTATGACGACACACTGGTAATAGGAATATAAATGCCTGACTATGCAACACCCAGATGCCAAGATAACAGACAAAGGCAAAGAACTTGGTTCACATGCACAGTCTGATCACTGTCAGTAGCCACACTCCTTCGGAAAGTGTTGTACAGTTTTATACAGAATTCACTGGAAGTCAGATTAACCAAATTACTGCCCATAAAAACAATGGACATTTGAGTCCACAAATAATGTAATGTAGCAATGATCATAACTACTTATTGTCCAAGGGAAATATGAGAGCAATTGGAGTCAAGTCAGCTTGGCATCACTGTGAGAGACAAGAAAGGTGACATTTGCAAAGTATTTCATGCATTTAAATCATAATGGTCTCCCTCAACACACTGAGAAAGATTCAAAGAATAAATGCACAGTAAAGAAAAATATTATTAAACAAGTAAGAAAGAACTGGACAACAAAATAAGAACCAGAGAAGTAGAGCAATACAGAAAGCACAAAAACTGCATGAGCATGGATTTTGGAACCCTACAGCTCGAAGAGGCCTCAAAAAGTCCAAGAACATGAAAGGCAAATTCTTAAGCTGAAGTAAACAGAAATGAACAGTGCTTGAATAAATTCAATGCAATTATTAATATACTATATCAGATAATGGGCAGCTGTTGGAGACGTGAAAGAAACACCTGGAAAACCAGCTAAAACTATCTGATTATCAGCATGCTACATAAACAGGTCACTCTTAAAAGCCAAACTATACTCACAAGTGAACCTTGCTAGCATCAGGAAATTCAAAGAGAAACAAAACAGGTAAAGATGGGAAAGCTTCCAGAGAAGATGAGAAAACATCTGAGCAGGATGAGTGTCACCAGAGCTTGGCGATGGGGATTTCAAAACACAACAAGAGGAGACAGGAGATGGCTGGCTAAACGCCAGTTGTTCCAGTCCTTAAGTAAGGACATGCAGTCAGTCATTCCAGCCCACCACGGATTTCAGATTATTGACAGCACCAGGGAAAAATCAAGAGGGGAGAAAGCAACAAATTAACATAGCTATAAGGGATAACAGCAGGTTCAGCTCAAGTGATTTTCAAATTCTGACAATTAATGGAACAGACTCATTGACTAGTAAAGACATTTGATTTGCTTTAGAGAGAAGCACTGTAGAAAGAGGGAAAATATGTAGCCCTGCAGATAAAATAATGGAAATTATTTTTAAAAACCTTATGTCTGGAAAATTTGTAACGTCATAGGGACTAGCAATTTTTTTTTTAAAGGCAATTGATTCCCTCAAAGTTGAGTACAAAGAATCAGGTTATTTTTCACCTTCACCTTCAGCTGGAACAGTAGCGATGCAACTAAACAAGCAAGCTCTTTTGTTCGTGAATATGACATTAGCAAACAAGCAGACTGTTCTGAAAAAGTCAGGATACTGCAATATGTAAAGCAGAATTATTTAAAACCAAAATTAGAGAATAGTAGAATATAAAATCAAAGTACTGGTGCTTAAACAATTGACAAATTCTTTATCATAAATTAATACAGAACTGAAGAGCTGACTGAATGCCAAAAACCAACAGTTACTGAGTACATATTTAAGAGTGGGAAAAATACCAACAATGATGCTGTACTACTGATGTGCAAAGATGCAGTAGGATGGAGAAAAAAAATACAAAGAAAAAATATATTGACATTTTTCTTTATTGAATACTAATTTTAAGATACTAATGTGAGTAAGACACTAAAAATTAAATGAAGCTTATTTTAAGCAAACATTAAAAACTTCCACAAAGCATTTTAGTCTAAATACATACTTCTACAATTACCCTCAGTGTCTGTATAAAGACACCGAAATACAGAAAGTAAACACCTCTATAAAATCCAAAGTTCCATGTTTATGTTCAGATATTTCAATAAGCAGGTGAAGGAGCTTGGAAAAAGTTAGTACGAGTAGCTATAAATGAAATGTCAAATATCCTAAACACATCTCATAGATAATTTCTATTTGATTATATTAGAAAAGCTATTTTCAGCTAACAAAGGCTATGAGTAGTTTCAATTTGTTCTGTTTTTGCATAAAATTGACATATCAACACTTAAATTGACCTTCAGTAGCCAAGACTTCAAGTTTACAGTTTCTCTATGAATACTGAATGTAACCCTGAGAATAATTTTCAGAATAACGTCAAGATTTCTAATATTTCTCAGCCATTTCCACCTCCCCAACCCTAGAAATCCAACCCATGAAAAATCCACTACGGTCTGAGGGTAACGTTTATAAACTCATCAGAATTTCTCAACTCTTATTAGTTTAGAATTAATGTGTTTAAGAAACTGCTTTCCCAGCCCTACTTTCTATTAATCTCCACCACTCATGCTCTCATGCCATCACTATACTTTAATTTGTAATTCTGCATTTTTCCTCTCCCATTTAAAAATGCTTTTCCATTTTCATCTTTACACAGTTTTCCAATCTGCTGCCACTATAAAAGAGAAACAAACAGGAACAATAACCTTACGAAATCAAGACACAATCAATCAGCAGCAAAATAAAAACCTAACAAAGAAGAATTTTTTAGATGATAATGTTAACAGTGAAGAGAAGGCCACACATTCAACAGCCATTCTATTAATCTTAAAACTGCAAAAGGAAATTTAAAAGAACAGCTACCCAATGTTGACCATATCTCTCTCCTGTGTCATGAAGCTTCCCATAACGCTTCCCCTGATTTCTGTTCTGACACAGCCGCAGTTGCAATACAAGGTAAATTATTTCCAATAGTAGGGTCAAACAAAGGCTTGAAGTAAGAGGTTCTAAAAAGTCTGGATTCTTGGCATTAGAGATAATTTTAGATCTGGTGCTAGTTTCTGACATGCTTTCAGCAGTATTTCACCACAGAGTGGTACAACACATGCTCAAAAATAGATCTTGGAGAACACCCGAGGTTTTCATTAGTAAACCCTAGTGCAGTGGTTCTACTTAACACTTTATTAAAAACATTTATCAGAACCATCTGTCCTTATCTATCACAATTACTTAAGTTTATATAATTAATAAACATATAACAAATTAGAATTTTGTGTAATTGTAAATGTTTACAGATCTAGACATGGAGCTTGTTGCTGTTCTAGATCAGCAACAGTTTGTGACAGTTTAGGGTCAAGTCAACACAGAAATGCTACGTGCTTTACAAAAACCAAACTAAAAGACAACATACAGAACTTCTCGACATATTTTTCAATGGAAAAAGGAAACAAAGATTATGAGGAGGTTTTTTGTTTGTTTTTTCTTTACACTTACCTTCAGCACATCTGCATCGTGTTCAAGTTCATATACTAACAAATATGTGAGCTTACCTTTTTGTTTTTAACTTTACCCAGGAAACTTTGGTTAGGGAATCTATTCACTGGTATTTCAGCAATACTTACCATTTAACTAACACTACTATGGTCCAACCTGTCCCAAAGTTGAGTTACATAAAAGACAAATGCCTAACAAATATTTCCTTATAATACTGGTGAAACACATCAGTATATGAGATGATTAAGAACTTGAGCAGACACCCAGCTATGACTTCATAATGCACTCAGCAGCTTATACTGTCACATTTTTACTTAATAAAAAGCATAAGTTATCTAAATATATTTTAATCTAGCTTTCCTCTATTTTAGCCACATAAATCATCACCTGAAATTCATTTTAAGGAAATTGTATATTGCAGCAAATACGCTGAAATGTCAAACCTCTTTCAGCTATAATATATTTCATGCTCTCATTCACCTGTGAATGCTCACCTAGAATAAAGAGGAACCATTTATTCAAAGAAACCTCAGTTATATTTTTACCTCATTTCACTATTTATACAGTAGATCATGCCCTCTAGTGGAAAGATAAAAAAGCCTTGTGCAAAAATAGTTTCACTGAAACAGACTCAGAACATTGCTAATGTTATTTAAATTGGTGCTATGCTTCTTATGTTCTGGACTTAATTCCCATGTTTCTTTACTGATCATGGCAGTTATGGGGGAAAAAAAAGTTATTTCTTGCTAAATATGTTGGCCAGTTTTCCTTTTCTTCACACACATTAAGTTTCTTACAAAAAGAAACTAAAATGAAATCCTTCATTAATTTGCCTACACCTATTTTTTCTTAATACACTTCTTCCTGCTTATCCAAACACTTTATAACAACTGTGACTGACTGTCCTGTAATATTTAAATCAAAGGAATAAAGTAGAGAGCAATTCAAAAGACATATGATGATACACCTTATGTTTTTTTGTCTTTTTAAAGGAAATTATGCCCACCATATGCAGTTCAAAATTATTTTAATAATTTTAAAATTACCTTAACAAAATCTCTATCAGTTTTCTCTTTCCATTCTTCTCCAAATACAGCAGAAAATGATCCTAAAGCTTTAAGCATAAAAAGCAGAATTTAGTAAAATTTAGAAGTGCACATTTTTTTTATTCTTTACTAATCCATAAATGAAATACTGAATAACACTACAGACTCTTCCAGCATTTCCTTTTCATTTAAAAAAAAAATCCTGTACTAAATGGAATAAACCAACTGAAATTTCTGTCATAATTTATTTAACTGCTACTGCAGTTCTACAGTTTAAATAGAGGATAAGTAGTCAATAAAGAGTGAACCCTCTAAAAACCAATGTGAAACTTTTCCACAGCTCTTTTCCAGGAGTCAAGACAACTGCTCAATTTTCAGCCTCACATCAGCAACTTCTTTCCACAAGCACAGTGTAAGCTGTGAACACTGCTTTAGCAATTAAACAAATTACCACTGATGTTTTCTAAAAAACATTAACAGTAGCAGCGAGACTTTGACAGCACTCAAATGAAAACCAGTATTTAACCAGGAAGCGTAAGAGGTGTTCTTGGGTGTTTGGTGGAGCCACGACCACTGATTTTCTCCTCATCGCTCCCTGAAAGCGACAGAGACTCAGTCAGTCTGACCCAAAGACTTAGTCAATCCACAAATTACCTCTGTCTTGCACGAGTTCTGTAATGAACTAATGACACATTTAAGTTACACTTAAACATTTTGGTTCATAATGTTTTATTGTTTAGAACAAAATGCTAAAAATCTCAATTCCAAGACTGCATCAGCTTTCAGCTGACGGAATCCAAGCCAAGGCTTATGCAGCACTCCAAACTGAAGATACTCTCTACCCCCAAGCCCCTCATGTGAAATAATCTCAAACACTGTGGAGGAAAAAAAAACCTGAAGACATTTTTTTCTTGTTATCTGGAAACAGTCCATTATAAATAATGACAAATATAAAACCCTAACTATAGACAGGACAATTCTAAAACCCTCATTAAATAAAGTTAATCAGCTATCATTTATTTACACCTGAAACTACCATGACAGTATTTCTATACTACCTGAGTTTGCTAATTACAGATTTCATTAATCACCAAACGTGACAGATTTACCTTCATTATTTACAATATAAAACCATGTAAGCATTTCAAAATGAAGCTTCATGCTTCAAAGTAAATACCCCCCCCCCCCTTTCTCTTCCCCAATTTACTTTTATTTTAGTCCTCCTAATGCTGCTATGACGCTACCTGGATTTATCCAGAAGACATAATCAGGAAACATAAAAAATTAAGTTTTTCCTCAGGGAATGAAAAGAACAAGCCCATTACATGCTCATCATTCCTTCTGGCTTTACTGCCAGTATTTTTCAATACAAGAAATACTAATACAGACCAGCTATGGAACAAGCACTGTGGGTTTCAAGCACAGAACTCGAGAAAACATTGCCTACCTTTGCAACATCCAAAAAAGTCATGAAACAGCAATACAAAACTTGATGAAATTATTTATAAATTCCTAAGTCCACAGAAGTTCCACCAAAAGAACAGGGGAATGATGGCAATCTCAAAAATCTCGAGAGCAAGCATCCTGGAATCACTGCCATAAAGGACTAAGTTTCACTTGAGCTTCCTTTCAAATCTTTTTCTTTGAAAGTTCTTGTGACTGGGTTAGAAGTAGACACTAAATGACCAAAATCTAACCATTTCTGAAGGGCATGGGTCCAAATCAAAAACCTAAGAGAGAAGCTGGAGCACACTACTGCAATACTGGGGGAGGAGGGGAAAGCTACAAATCATTATGTAAAAATGCCACTGGTTAAAAAACCCACCAAACAGTTCCCAGTGTCTGACACTGACTCTTGCCCAGAATTTCAAAACCGAATCTCTGACATATCATACTATGTTTGTGCTTACACATGCAAAGTAGATTTATACTCAAGCAGATAGGATCATCTGTACTAGCAGACTTAAAGATACTGAAAAAACTCATTTGAGCAATTTCTTATGGTGGTAATTTCTGAGATTCAGTATAAAAAAAAAAATCAGCACATAAACCCAGCAAATCATTCCTCCTCACCGCCAGAGACAGGGGCCATGCTGCTACGACTCTGGGATGATTTGGGTTAACTTATTTCCCCCTCCCCCTTCTCCTCAACATAAAGACAAACAAGCGATTAACTAGGAACAACTTGGCATGGAGGTCACATTGAGGAAGTCAGAAGAATTTATTTCACATACCAAAGTATTTGGATGGGATTTCTCTCTTTCAAAATTTATGTGCTAACACATTAAGTAATTCTGAAACTCAGATTAAGATTTTTATCCCTTGAGTTTGGTATTCTGGATTTCACTACACTTGAATGTGTAGTGAAGTATCAGGTCTTTATCCTGATATTTCTTAGCGAGTCACTGTTTTCAGACTGCCTTTTTTATTTTTTAGATTTGTGACTGCTCCTAGAAAAGAAGCATGAAGTCAGTATGGTCTTAGAAATTCAGAAGAAAGCAATAATACACTACAAGGAGATGGGAATCCAGTGCTGTAAATCTGAGCATCTTGCAATGAAACCCTATCACTAAAAACCTAATTCTTACATTTCACTAAACTGTTAAATAACACCGCTTTAAATTACCTAACTTAAAAGGTACTTATAATGTCTGATAAAAACTGTAGCTGTGGACAAGGTAAAAACTAGATATACTACAGTGCAATAAATTATAAACACGTTAATCATCAAGAGTTGTGAAAGATGCTACAACAGGTATCGACTCTTTCTGTGGCAAAAATGTGGAGATATACTTACTGTCATCAAACACCCCAGCGTTTGCAAGCAGTAAAGTGATGATTTTAGGGTCCTTTTCAAGCTGCATGACATGCTTGCTTTCATTTGAAAGAAGAGTACATACATTAATTGCGAAGTCCACTTCATTTGGGAGTCCAGATAACAGTGAAAGCACCAATTTATTATAGTCATTTGGTGAGTTAAAGTCCATAGACAGCCCATAGCTTTGACGAAGATAATCTAAATAAGAAAAAAAATAAAACAACATTTTCACAGCTAAACTAATATTCAGATGATACATTAAGCAATATTATTATGAACTGTATTTTAAAAAAAGTTTATTAATAAAGTACTGCGGGTCTTAGTAAGTTATTACAGTGTTCAAATTATTTTTTCCATGTGTCTTTGGCCAAAATGCTGAATGTATTCCTCTTAGCTGTGTACCTTTCTAGTCAGATATTCATTCCTTCATCCTCTCCAGAATGCAATACTGCAGTATGTTCTCCCAAATAAAAGCTTTGAAAATGCAAACTTTAATTGAAGCAGAATAGAAGTGTAATACTATTTGGAGTAATTTTCTACACAGTGAATTACACATCCATCCCACAGAGTCCAGCAGCTTCCAATTTGTTTATTGGTTCAAGATTGATACTTTGGTCTCTAAATTACAATGTTGTTGATTCTGAAACCTTACACATGTGCTTTATTCCTTGGATTTTAAAGATTAATTAATCATACGGTCACTTCAGGTATTTGGCTCTGTAAAGAAATGATTGATGTGACAGAAACACAATCTGCAAATTTTCAAAGCATGTTGTTTCAGGACAAGTAACTATTTAGCCCTGCCAATAAGAAAAAAAAATGTAAAGAAAATAAATAGTTTATGAATTCTAATAATGATTTTGTTTAGGTTCACAGTGGAAAGGTTTTTAAGTGTGCTAAATTAATAATCTGAGTGATGTACCGATTTAATGGTTTTAATAATATTGTAAATTTACTGCACACTATTTCTGTAGCCTGTCCAAGTATATATCTATCTATTATGGAAAAAATAGCATTTTTTCCTCAAAAATTTACCTGACACACTGTGTTGCTGGTAGTTATAGGAAGTTGGAATTGCACCGATAGGAAGTTGTGGCTTTGGATTGCCTGGTTGTACCTCATCATCCTCTTCCCCAAAATGATGGACTTTTTCATACTTTTCTAGATAACTGGAATTATAAAAAGAAGAAGAAGGTTTTGAACAGATATAGTACAACTAAATCTTTCATCCCCCACCCCCAAGAGCTGAACTGCCAAAGGAAACAAACAGTACAAACATGGAGATTTACTGGAAACAAAGCGGTGTAAAACACAAAACATGAGTCAGGCTGACAACAGGCAATACTGAAAATGCAGATATGCAAAATTATGGCTTTAGATATTAAATTCCTTCACATTTCTCAACAACAATCCCTAGCTAAATTGCAATCCATTAAGCCCTCTTGTGACTAAGTCCATTTTTCCCAAATCAGCTTTTGCTACCCAAGATAACTCCACAGGTAGCAGCACCATAAAAGTTACTCTGTGCAGGTTACCAATACACACACTGAGGTCAAGGCCAGAAAAATACTTACTTCTTTTTCCCTGACCTAAAGAGAAACAGTGTATCAAGTCCAAGCAGTCACACAACAGTAAGAGAATTCAGGGATACTGAGGGCAACAATTCGGGATCAGAAAGAAGTCCTGAGCCATGGCTCCAATCAAGGACTCCTGGACATCCCTTTGAACTCCTTAAAGAAAACTAAAAAACATGCTGATAAACCGTACGCAGGATGGACTGCAAGCACAGGTGTTGCATATACCAAAAGTAAGCAGTCAATCAGTTTGGTAAATTGATTCTCTCAATTAACAGTTAATTCAGCATTCAAAACTGCTGCACTCCAGTACAGGAAGTCAACTGAAAAGGTCCCCTGTACCCTTAACTTCACACTGGTACCTAGTTACACAACCCTTCACGAAATTATGTCAAGATCACAAAGTTGCCTAAATTTATAAACTTTCATTGTGCTGAAAACTGACAATACAGTCAATTGAAACATAAGACACATATTGTATAATCAGAAAATCACTTAAAACATTTATCTTCCTCTTTATATAGGCTGAAAATATTTGATGTATTAGGAAAAATACCAAGCTTTTGGTACTATTTTTGTCAGTAGAGACTGAAATCACTAACTCATGGTTAATCAGAAAGATTTTAAGAAAAGGATATTCTCATTGACCTCCAGGGAATATTTCACGTGCATTAAATGAGCAATTATTTCATGAAGTGAGGTATAAGTGACATAACCATAACTTTAAGAGGTTAGCAAATACATTTTTTGTTAAGAAAACGGTACATCACAGAAGGAAGGAAAACATTTCAAAAGTTAGTGAGGCATATCATGGTATGCTGTATCACATGCAACTACAATTTGTGCCTGACTAGTGTTCAGGATATTCAAAGTACTTTATACGTTATTATGTGAACCACTGCTACAGCACCCACCTTATTACACAGACTCCTGAGAGACTTAAGGAGTCAGCAAAAATCTTCCCTGCACTATCATTTGCTTGTAGGGATTTTAACAGACTAAAAATCACATTTAAATATGGTTGGTTTCTATCTTTAAACTAAAAATCCTCATTTATGTGAATTCGGTTCCTATTTAAAATCTGCAAAGAAGTAAAATCTTATAAAATTACATTGTTTCTAACTTGTTAAAATTCATAACTCCACACTCTCCTACTCACCGGTTTTTAAATCTAAAACCTAAGTGTTCTTTTCCACTACATTTTCCTTACTCTTTATCCCACTTCTTTTCTTTGCCTTACATCTTCTCTCTGAAGTCTGAAACCAAACATAACCCATAGCTTCCATTTGGCAAACGGTGATTCTCAGTGCACAAGCAAAGGCACTACTCCAAGGGGGGAAAAACAATACTGAAAAAATAACTGAAGAAAACCCAAAACACAGACACACACAAAACTGCAGCTCAATTCTAAAGAATTTATATTCTGTCGCAGTAAAATGGTAATTCAGAGAGCCTGACTTAAGTCATTAGATAACTGTTTTATTATTTTACTTCCCTGTTGCGTTTTATCAGCTAAGTAATACCACAGTGTTTCTCTGCTTTATTATCTGCTTTCAGCGATTCAAGCCTTACTTTTAAAAAATAATTTCCTTCCAATATCGATGAATTGTTAAGCACTCCGTAAATGAGCATTACATCACTAAATACGGCAATCACACACACACACACAAAAAGATCAGATGCCACAGTTTCCGTTTTCCGTATTAACATTTACTTGAGAATTTCTGAAACATTTTAGGATAACTTCAAGGAAAAAAAAAAAGAGAAAAAAACAAACAGAAGTAGTTTTTTTATATATATATACACACATATACACACGCGCGCGCGCACACACACACACACATACATATGGAGAGCGCGTTAAAGCTCAATTCAGAAGTATGCTCAAGCTCTGCATGGGAGATTAATATTAAATATAATATGGGATTCAGTGATTTAAAGGAAGATAAGAAAGAAATATACACCCTGTGGAATATAACTGATAAAAAGATTTTGAATAGCCAAACATCCAAGTGCAGTCAAAACCTGTGTGCCTGGTGAGCCATGCACCACACGACCTTACGTGTCCCAGGACTCCAAGCACCCCAAAACGCATCTGGACTGGTTTGCAGACCTAAAGGACCAGCTCAGAGACAGCCTGACCTGCCTTCCTCCCCACCATCCTGTCTCTCACTCTTCAGAGCACTCATTTAGCAAACAAAGCCTGTTCTAGGTTGGCTTTCCAGGGATTTTTCAGGCTGAGCAGGGGTCAGATGAACACTAGATGCAGGGGAACCAGCAAGGGTACATGGCTGAGGGCGGCATGAAGAGGGTGGGCACGGGGCCATTTCTACATTGGCAGAGGCTGCACTGCCTCAGCTTCTTGAATGGGACTTCCTAGTGCTGTGGGTAGATCAAATTTCCTCATATTTGTTGGTCTGAGTCAAAGCTTAAGCTTAGCATAAAACATTTTTATTACTGAAGATAAGATTTCATAAGACTATTTAGTAAGATGAAGTAAAAATCCCTGAACAGAAACACAGGCAGTACTCAAAATACAGCTTGCATATTTACTACCATCTTTTTCTGAACTTGTCAATTCCACCAAGAATGAACAGCTATTTAAGTATTTTTTTAAAAAGCCTTATAAATCCTAAAATAATACATGTTGTTCCACACTTTAAAATACAAACACTGAACCTTATGCTTTTTATTAAAGCCACATCCCAGCAGAGCCGACAAACGCGACTATCCTAGATGTGCTCCTCTGTTGACACCTACTTTATTAAAATGTGTTAAAACAGGTCTGCCAAAAACAGAAACTCCGACCTTTCAAAATCTAGTTTCCTCTTCCCTTTCTTAGCTGAACAATTACACTGTTTCCCACTTGGCTTGATTAAGACTTTTTTTTTTTGAGGGTAGGAAAATTAAAAGACCTTCGCAAATTAAAAGAGTTATAATTTTTTTAAAGTGTTGACAACCCTTACAAGGTTCTCACAAATGTCTTACTACATATTTCACAGGAAACCAGGATTCAAATCACCCTTAAGTGATGATCTATTTTTTCCCTATGCTAAAACAAATACCAACTTCACTTTCATAAATCCTCAGCTCTTTTTGTTGTTACACTCCCTCCTTCATAAAACTCATCCCAAACTAATCAAGTTTGCTGAGGGAAAAAAAACCAAACAAACACAAACCAAGAAATCAGAATAAACAAGGCTCCCAACAACCACAAAGCATCAGTTACAAAGGCCAAAAACCAGGAAAAGGAGGAGAAAAAAACCAAAACCAAACACACACATGACAAATAGAAAGACCTGCCCCACCCCTAAAATATCAACTTACCCCTTTTAAGATACTCCTAGTTTCACAGAATCACAGAATTATTGAGGCTGGAAAAGACCCCTGAGATCACCAAGCCCAGCCTGTGACCTAACACCACCACATCAGCTAGACCATGGCACTAAGTGCCACATCCAGCCTTTCCTGAAACACCTCCAGGGATGGTGACTCCAACACCTCCCTGGGCAGTCCATTCTAATGCCCAATCACCCTCTCTGTGAAAAAGTGCTTTCTAATATCCAGTCTAAACCTCCCGTGGCGCAGCTTCGGGCTATGCCCTCTCATCTTGTCACCAGTTGCCTCGGAGAAGAGCCCGACCCCCACCTGACTACAATCTCCCTTCAGGTCTCCTCTTCTCCAGCCTAAACAACCTCAGCTTCCTTAGCCTCTCATTGTAAGGCTTTCCCTCTAGTCCCTTCACCAGCCTCATTGCTCTCCTCTGGACCTGCTCCAGCACCTCAACATCCTTCTTAAAGTGAGGGGCCCAGAACTGTGCAGAGTACTCGAGGTGAGGCCTCACCAGTGCTGAGTACAAGGGGAGAATAACATCCCTACTCCTGCTGGCCACACCATTCCTGATGCAGGCCAGGATGCCATTGGCTTTCCGGGCCACCTGGGCACACTGCCGGCTCATGTTCAGTCAACTGTCAACCAGTACTCCCAGGTGCCTCCCTGCTGGGCCGCTCTCCAGTCACTCTTCCCCCACTCTGTAGGCTGCATGGGGTTGTTGTGGCCGAGGGAGGATGTTTCACTACTTCTGAATCCATCCAGTTGAGCAGTGCTGTATGACTGAATTTCAACCATAATAAGTAGACCTTAACAGACTGCTTTAGCGTGATTCCTTGATGCTGCATAAGCACGAACTGTTTACAGACAGCTGTACAGACCTCAATCCTCCAAACCCTCCTCTGGTTTCCTGCAGACAGAATGCATGACCTGGAGTTATAGTATAGAGAAGGAGCTTTGTAAATTAGCTTGTAAATGAGCTTTGCCAGACTTAAATTCTAATCTTACCAGTCTGGCATACAGCTACTACGCAAACAGCAGAAGAGTGAACATAAAGACAGGCCCTGCTCTAAAGATACCAGAAATGTAGGAAAAACAAATAATAGAGCTTTTCTATTACTGAAAAACAGTTGTGCAAAAGCTCGTAATAATCAGATAGTTGAAAAGGCTAACCTCATGTTTCAAAACAACTCAGATCTGTAGCCATAGACTAGAAATTAAGACTTTTATCACAGAAAAAGGTTTTTAGGAATTCAGAATGCTTCCTTAATTTAGCAAAGTCACAGGTTGTGTACAACAGCAGTCCAGGTCTCAACCTTCTCTTTTAATTTCAACACCAGCAACGATTAGGCCCTGAGAGAGAAAAGTGCAGCTAAGAAGTAAGAAAAAGAACTAAAGGAACTAACTAAATGCAGGGCCAGGACAAAATTATTAATGAAACAAGCAATGTATATGGGATATAAAAGTTTCAAAGACGTCTGAGGAAAAAACCTAAGTATTATGTTGAAGCCTCAGTGAGAATGAAGTAATGGAGAAAGCTGCCTCCATACACGCACAGAAAGGTGCTCCACACTGTTAGTGTGGCATCTAGAACTGGTGTTAGCCCAGATCCAAAATATTTAAGAAACTGAAAAGCAATGAAACCCAGTGGCAATTTACAGCCATTCCCTCCTCTCAGCCTGGATCACACCTCTATTCTGAGAGGCTCAGCTTTAAAAAAAACACCAACCTGTAGGTAGTTAAGGTCTGGCGGCTGGAAGATATCGCGCTGTACGGAAAGCATAGGGCCCCTCTCCTGATAGCCAATAGCGTTTAGTTTATGATGTACGCAGACGGAAGTGACGTTGTAAACCCAAGCTGTATAATGCCGTGTCACCTACCAATAAACGCCATTTGCCATCCACCACATTGGTGCCTGTGAGCTGATGGTCCGCGCAGGCCCAAGGGTGGGGTCGCCGAGCCGTTCCTGAACCAGGTCGCCACGCCTCCGAAGGCAACACCAACCAACCAAAACGCAAAAAAACCAACAAAACCAAAACATATAGCGCCCCCCCCACCAAAAAAAAAAACCCAAGTCACTACCACCAAAACCACAAAATAACCCAACAATGAAAACACACACATTCCTGAGGAACACCTAGAACTACAGGGTATGCAAAGCACTGAAATATGGGAAAATACATGGGCAACCAGAGGCATGTGAAGGCTGGCTACTTTTTGAAGGGCGAGGGATTTGAATGCTTTCTGAAAGCTTGGTTCCTTTAAGGCTCCCTTGAGTTGGAAATCAAAAGATAATATCCCTTTGAAAATCAAATTCACATATTACACATTCTGTTCCTACTACAGAACTTCAGTAAGGCATTTTGTTGCATTCAGGTTTGTGAGAAAGTAAGTTCTATGAAAAAGGCTAATATTTTTGTCCACTAAAAATACTTCTTTAAGTAACAACAAAGGCTTTTATTCAGTCAAGTTAATTTCAGGTTGCTTTCAGATATATGGGAAAAAATAAAGTCTACACAAGTGCACATATAATTTACTAACAGAAGTAGCCCTGAATGGGCTTACAGAATACTGCCAGCTCTCAAGCTAGGGTTTGGAGGACTTTTCTGGTATCTTTCGAATCTGCTGCTCGCTAAAGTTGAGAATTTGAATAAAAAAGCATCTAGACTTTTAGATAACTATGGTCTCTGACTGAAACTTTAGAGTACACCACATAGTCTCTTAGGTTGACAAATACGATTTAATGTACTGGTATAAAATATCTGGCTTACTTGGATACCTTGGGTCCCTCCACCAGGGGTGCAGCAAGTTTGCTAAATATATATTAAGCCAGTGCCTGACAAAGAAATGAAGACAGCAAGAGCCATCACAGTCCAGCTACTGATTCCTTACCTCTGTATCCAGCTGAAGGACAAGCACGTACCACGTCTACCAGAGACAAAACCCTTACTGCAACAAGGATTTCACAGGACTCCATATTCCAGTTTGTGTCACCCTATGAATTGTTGCACAGTCTCTCATTGCCCCATCTCAACATGACTCATGCTCTCATCTGGAGGACTATGAAATTCCATGGTGGCAATGCCATGCCAACTAGAAAATTTTCAGAACAAGGGTCCACGCTTCAGTAAAACAATAAAAATAACTAAAAATATTGGAGGCCACAGGGCAGAAAAAAAAAAATCAAAGCTACATATTACTGTAAGATACTGAACTTTTTAAAACACCTGTCAGGCTTCCAATAACATTTTTCCCTAATACACGCAGCAGACTGGTACTCGCAGCCACACGTGGTCTACCCAGTTGTACGGTCATTTTCTTTACAAGGGACAACTCAGGAACTTGTGGTGTGAACCAAAAGCTGCAACCTTTTAAAAAAGCTAACACCTCTCTCAGAATCCATCACGGTCCTATACCACAAATCTAGGCCTGTCACAGTTACTTGGAAAGCTGACCCATTTACGAATCCTCATAGCAGGCAGTACTCCAGTCATGGAGAAGGCTGTTTCTCAGCAGGGCCATGGTGCTTACACTGGACTCTGCAGCTGCCCAGTGCTCACAGTAGAGACTGGGGCCACGCTCTGGAATGGAAACCCCTGCTCACAACTTAAAGCTGCTGCTGCTGCAAGTGATATCTAACTCATTCACTCATCTCAGATGTTTGCCTACAAGACCCCTGTCCCAAGAGCTAACCTAACCAGTTCCTGGAAATACCAAACTCAAAGAACAGCTTCAAGGCTCTGCTCAAACTTTTAGCATACACCAACAAGCTGCCTCAAACGTGATTTCGTATCTGAGTGTTTGACCTGTGTCACCAACAATCTCTCCAGGGCGTTTTTTCCTCGGCCCTGAGGGCACCATGAATTCCAATTCAATTATCGTCAGAACTGATGCCCACAGCTGAATCCTTCACAATGTTTGTGTGCTTTCCATCTTCGTGTTGCCCAACTCAGAAACTGAGCACCTCACACACAAGCACCCAGTGAAACACTCCATGTGTGACCCTCAGCAGTACTTGTCGAATTTCTGGCTTGCTAGTAAGACAGGCTGACAAATCAGGCTCTTAACTCTGCTCTTGGCCAGCTTGCCACGTGAGTAGTAAACTCCCACAGCTGTGCTTTCACACATCTGGCCTGGTGCTGCACGACGTGGCGGCCACAGAATATTGTCCTGCAGCCCACCCTGACATCACTCTGCCACATGTTAAGAGGAGGGTCCTGTGCAGATTAAACTTAGCCTAAAACCTTGATAGAGATTCACATGTAAACCAAGATTGCATACACTGGAATTTCAGTGTGCTGACAACATTCTGTAAGACTACATGCTAGATGGCTCAACTTGTGGTTTTCTTGAAACTTGGTTAAAAAACATTCTTAACCTACCAAGAAGCCTTTGTAAACAGAAGAAAACTAAATATATGCCTTCATGAACTTCTGAATCTTTGTTAAGGCAAGATATATCATTAATTGTTAAAACAAAGAAATTTAAAACTCACAAGCACCAGTGATCCTGGCAGTTTCACTTTTTTAGGACATTGGAGAAACAAGGAAAAGCTGCAACGCTTCTAAGTGAAAAAAAAATAATCATTCTAGAGTCACTGAAAATATATTCTTAGCATCTACAGAAACACCAAGAGGAAATAAATTAAGATACTATTTTATGCTTTCATATTACAATGCTCCAATTTAGAAGGAAAATCATAGCAGACATATGCTAAACAAGTAAAGTGTGTATGCTGGAGTGCAGCTTCAAAAGAGTGGGGTGGCTTGGGGATGACAACCCAAGCCTGTTAAAAAACTACACCACCAGGAACTCCAGCAGATTCTGGAATAAACACTCATGAGAACAGGAGAAGAAAACAGATATTTAAAACATAAACTAAGAGAAATTCTGTGTTGTTATAGAAAAAGAGGGGAGGGAGAAGTAAGTCCTAAAATAATAGCCAAAAGTTTCATTCACCATGAAGACTTGTTAGACAAAAGCAAATGTAGGTCTCCTTCTACTGCTATATTCCTTTAACTTTCCTCTAACTTCTTAAATCCTGTGGCCAAATCCAGCAGAAGGACTGCATGGGAGAGGTTCCCCACAGCAAACACAGTGGGTCCAGACGACAAAGTCTTGACAGTTTAAGCAACCAAGTTCTCGTCTACTATGCTGTAACTAACACCAAAATGAATTAACACCTGTTCTTTTGAAATTAAGATCCTTCACTTACAGGCTTGTTTTCATTTATTTTAAATTTAATTTAAACTGAATCCACTTGTCATCCACAGCTGCAGTCCACAGTTATTTTCCAGGACTCGCTCTTCTACTGCATTCTCACTGCTTGCCAAAAGCAATTCAAACCCAGCATCACCTCTCGCTGCTTCAGCAGCTGTTTCGTTAGACCTGATGGGCTTCACATCCAGGAATATCTGAGCTGTACCATTATTAATAGCATTAATTTTCCAGTCTGTATCTGGGAATTAACTTTTCAACAAAGGCAATTCCCAGATGTATTCATCTTACTAATACTACAGTCATTCTGTTGCCACCGAGGATGACAGCTCGTCACGTCTGTCAAGTACCACAGCAGTCTGAGTTCAGCTCTTCAAACAAAATAACACGCTCACAAATTTTAGAAGAAAATCAAAGTTCCTCTATTTTGAGAAACAATCTGCAGTCCCACCTAGATTTCCCCACAGTGCCCGAACACAGAAGTATCTGAACGGCAAAGATGCACCAGTACAAATGGTACCGCGTGTCAGGAATCGCCATAGGCACGTGCAGGAAATTACAGCTAAGCACCGCGTGTCTCCCCGAAGCAAGTCACAGCAACGTCCACTCACCCACGCCAGCCACTGCAATCCCAAATGCCACCACGTTATGGAAGTCCCTGCGACAGTGTTCAGTATTTCCATATCCAGTGCAGAGCTGGTAAGGATACAAGTGAATGCCTCTACACTGCAAGATGTATCGTGATACAGTAATAATACTACTTTCCACTAAATACAGCTTCCTACATAGCATGAGTTATACACAGCACACCTTGTAATGCACAGTCTGCACAGAACATGAAAACTTGCGTTCAGTGAACACCATTTAGGTAACTAAGTGTCAAAGTAAATACTAAAATAAAAATCGCTTGTATACGTGCATTCTTTCACAGCCATATCCTAAGACTGGGTGGTGTTCTGAAAGCAACAGGCATACTTATCTAATAAGTGTATTTAAAGAGCAAATATTTTTAAATATATGTGTAAATATATATATATATAAAATAACACATTTTTATTTAAAAAAATTGAGAACACGAAGTTATCATTCCTACACAGTGTGATAACTCAGAGCATGTTTTAAAGCTGGGGCCTTCCATTAAAAACAGTGGGTCACACAGTGAAGCTTCAAAGTCCAGATTCTACACAGGCAAAGGACTATCTTAATTATTGGGAAATGGTCCCTTCTTTCTGGCCTATTGCCACATTCTGGCACTACTTTGACAAGAAGGGCCAAGCAGGTTCCCATATTGGAATTAGTAGGATTTTATACAAGTAAATACCACTTGCAGATCTAAATCTCACAAAAATAGCAGTCTGGAAATAGGTCTTCTAGATTTCAGCAATCACTCCAGCCACCACAGTAAACATTTCCACACTACTCCAGCCCTGTTCAGCAGTTACTAAATAAAAGCATAAAACACAGAGTAAAAAACAGAATGTACTGATTTCTAATGCTTATAGGCTGATTCTTACTGACTGAATCTGCAAGTCTTTATTAAAAACACATTATTGCTATGCCATTTTTCACCTCAAGTAACTATTCCACACATCATCGCCAGTTTTAACAGTTGCGCTTTTCTGCTCTCATCTTATGAATCAGTCTTTGCCTGCAATTAAATCTATTTACAATTTCTCTGCTAATCTGTATTCCATGCTTTGACCACATAATCAAAGCAAATGTACTAGTTTACATGTCCCTATTTATGTGGCAAATCAAACAAAACCATGAAAATTAATAATTTTTGAACACTTTACCAGATGGATCTAACATCCATTTTAAAAAGTGAGAATGAAATAAAAAAAATCTGATTAAGAGGATCCTGCTGGGATTCTACACAATAGAAACATAAATGCTTTCAGTTCCATGTGGAGCAGAAAAAGTTGCCTTGGGAGAGTGCCTTCTTATTTCAAAATCTTATCTGAAGTTAATTTGTAAGGAGGAATGCGATCTGGTCTTCATAAAGACATTCAACTTAAACATACCCAGACTGAAACTAAACTAATAATGACTAATTTCACATCTTTTGATCGTGTCACAGTAACGCTGTTATAGGGCTTAAAGTATCCCAGTATATTCTGAGAATGCAGCTAAGTACAAATTCAGAAATGCTGGTAGAGAGGTAACAGAGGGTTTTAGCTGTCTGAAGTTGTGAAGTCCACACACCTATAGCAGTAAAACCAGCAGTGCTGTGAGCGCTCCCATGCATGGGGATGAAGGGCCTGTACCACTGAATTCTCAGAAAAGGGCCTGCACCAGTTCCTGTCCAGGCTGATTACTGCCCTTTCAAGCGATTTAAAGGTGCTGTTCAGAAGCCACCCTTGGTCAGAGGAGCATTCCCAGAAGTAAATTTAGATATAGCTATGCTGTTTTGGGCTAAGGGTATGGATGTGAGCCATTTTGTGTCGATTAGCCTCAGACACATTTAATTCACTAATACAGACAGAGCCAGAGAAACACTGAATGCTACAGATGGCCTCTGGCTTAGCGCTAATTCTGATAGAGCACGGGGAAAGCTGAGCGATAGATGAAGTGTCACTCCTTTGGAGAAGATTTAAAATCACCGGCAACATAAAAATCATGAAGAATTTAACAGCTTTTTCTTTTTGCCTTGTATAACTGCAATGTAAAGCAGTTAGAACATATACAAGATAAAAGAGAGAGAACAAAAGGGCTCAATGAATACACATGAAGTTTAAAGATCAGACTTCCTGTTGGGAAATACCCTACACAGGCATTGAGGATAACCATTGCAAACTAGTTTAAAGGCAGAAGGAAGAGAAATTGTGAATATCAGAAGAAAAACAAACAAACAAGCCCCTACTTTCATCGAGCAAATTATTCAATGAGAATGCTGTTGTGAGCTATGTAGTAAAACCACTCAAACTCGACGCTTATTTATAACTGAGTAGACAGACACTAAAAGTGTGCTGAGCATACTGGAAGATAAATTGTATTCTTTTATAAGAAGGCTAAAAAAATAGAAAACAGTATTAACAGTGTTCAGATATTAAGTATTAGAAAAGGTTTGGAGGATATTGAGTCCCTGCTGGTGGTCTGGGGTTTAGACGAGATAAAACCTGATCCTGCACTGTGGATTGCCCAGCCTTCTCAAATCCTGCCTAAACCCAGTGAGGCTCATTGTGCTGCTATGACTCTGAATGGAAATTATTTGTGGGACGAGAAGTGCTCTGCAATTAACACACTGTGCTCCTTTTTAAGAGGCAGAGTAGGTGCTTCTAAGACTGAAAAAAGTTCATTATGGAAAGAAAGAGGATCTTTATTAAGCAACATATAAGAAAGTAAACAAACATATTTCTAGTTAATAATCTACATGCTACCCTTTTTTCCTAAGGGACTTCTATGCTGTAGATAAATCCCCAGCAGTACTAAATGCTACTGTCAGGTTGGACAGGGCTTTGAGCAATCTCATCTAGTGAAAGCTGTCCCTGGCCATGGCAGGAGGGCGGACTCGATTATCTTTAAACTCAAACCATTCTATGATTCTGTGAGTCTGTATTATTCCAGCATATAATGGCTGGATTTGTTACTTACACTTCCTTCACCTTTCCGCTTGACTGTGACAGTGCACAATACCTGGTCAAGACAACCAGGTCATAAGGTGCTGGGCATTTTCTTTCAGTACTGTGTATTCTGAAACCAGGCTACCTCAATGTCACCAAAGCTCAGGACGTGTTTGAAGATTCCTCTTCAGGCCACCGACACCTCCATCCAAGAGACAGAGCTCATTTTCACAAAAGAGAGACTCTCAGAAATACATTTGAAGCCAGAAATTAAAAATAAATCTCAAGTATTTTCTGCTCACATGTAACATCATGCTTCACAACAGCTGGGGAAAAAAGTAAATCCTTAAGTAGCATAAAAAGCATTAATCCAGCAATAACACCCAGCGCTCTGGAAAGATGATGATAGGAAGAATGAACTACGTACAACACTTTGCTTTAAGAACGACCTTAAGGTAACCAGACCTTACTATGACGATAGCTCTACTACTAGAACTTAACCTGAATAAAATGGAAGTCCTTTGGGATTCTTTTCAAGAAAACTTTGAATCTCTTAAGGATTCAACCTTTCAAAGTCTGTCTACTACCTATGAGAAGCTTAAAACCTGTCCAGCAACAAAAGAAATTAAGAGGGCAAAAAGTGCTTTTCTTCCTGTCTCCTTTATTCTAAACTCACCTGAGCACTGGGTTCTCTCTTTACACATTCCCTTCTATTAAGGAACTATCAATTCCCCTTAATCAATGCCATATTTCATTTTCTCTCTTTAAAAAAGAGCTTCAGTGGAAGAGCCTACAGCACCAGATATTGCAAGCAGCTGCCATGTGGCATTGCCACTATGCTTGTCATTTTCAGAGGACATGAACACCTATACTTAAACCAGCTCAGGTCTTGCCAGTTTCTAGCCTCTAAAATTCAGAAAAGTTACAAGTGGAAACAACTATCTGGTTCTGTTTGTTTGAAGACTCAGGAATACAGGCCTTGAGTTGCTTTTTTAATTCCTTTAATGAAAATCAATCTCTGAAGAAACTTACTTTCTTTAGTTTCCCCTCTGTTTCAAGGGTTAACAGCAGTGTCCGTGCGTATTAGGAAAAGAATGCCTCAAAGTGAAAACACTCCAGAATTGTGATTAAACCAATACAGGTATTTCAGCTTTGCATTTCAACAGAAATTACTTCAAGATAACCAAGATCAAGATACGACCTAAGATTTACACACACAAAAGATCGGCCGTTGTTATAGAGATTTAATGTCATAAATTTTCAAATATATAAAAACTGCTGGCATGCTCAACGCCACTCAATAAAAGGAAATATATTTTGTATTTTTTTAATTCCTTCATGAACTGGGAAGGAAAACATTTTGGTTTATATTTTCCCTCAGTACTTGGACAACACAGCAGCATGTTCCAAATCACCTCGGATCCGAACTCCCAGCGGTTTTCAGTAGGAGCTGCACAGATGCTCCTCATTTTTTAAATGCTCCTCATTTTTTAAAATCCTACCCTAAAATAATCCTGTTATCAGTGTCTGCACAACTTGAAAGGCCTATTATTCTAGTAGAGGATATTAATAAAACTACCATTATTTCTTCAAGATTAATTTCTGAAAAAAATAAAGTACCTGCTGCACAGTTGGGAAAATGAGGATTCCTCTGGAGTTCAAGTTTATAATTGTGATTTTTTTCCTCCATGCACTAGGAAGCTACGTCCACTGTTAAGAACTTAACTTCCAGGTTCAAACAAGAAGCTGTTCTACATCCAGGACAGTGCACCTCAAAACAGAAGACGACACTTTTCTTTACAATAAATTTGTTTTCTTCACTAGTCCAATCCCAAAGAATACTCCATGCAAATCAGATACACCTGTCCTCAGCATCCTGATCATTTCTATTTGGAAAGGACATCAAGTCAACAGGCAATAAGGACGCACATTTGCACTGTTCTAGCTCAAAAGTGTAGAGAAGACCGAGTGTGACTCAGAAGACACGTAGACGTGGCACTTCAGGACACAATTTAGCGGTGGACTCGGCAGTATTAGGTTTATGGTTGGACTCTAACATCTGAAAGGTGTTTTCCAACCTAATCAGTTCCATAATGCAATTCTCTGCTTTTATTTGAGGCTATGTAACTCTGAAAACAAACAAACAAACAAACAAACAAACATGTAACTTATATTTTAAATATCTAACACATGCTGAGGTGCACTCCTGTTTTACAAACTATGAAACCGCACAATATAGGCACTCGAGTGTTCTCTCTGTCTCTGAGTGTAACATTTCTGGTGGAAGTAAGGACTGAACTGAACGGTCTATTAACACCATGCTGCCCTTTCTCTGACATCTTCTGCAAGTTCCAAAGAAGTAAAGCAGACGTTAACCACCACCGTACTCCATCGTAGATAACAACAGGTTTCCAACTCGATTTATTCTGCAGTTTGATGATAAAATAATACTAGTATTATTTCAACACACCAGTATTCTCTTCCTGTTTTCAAGCGCACAATCATCTTGTCGAAGAAGAGCAGAAGCAGCAAGGAAATGAGCACAACAGAGAAATTACTAAGCTCTAAAATGACAGCTTTGAAACTTAGTTATTTGGTAATACATGAGGTGTACTTGAAGCTGAAAAGTGTTCTTGAATAAACAATTGTATAGGTTTTCTATTTTAGAAACATTAGTAAGAACACAATGAAAGTACTCCCTCTAACTAAAACAGAATCAAAGAGATGCAGCCCTCAAAATAAAAACAGCTGTGCACCACATGTAAATAGGGTCAAAAATAGCACCAATAAAATTTATGGAAGTTGTGGGTCATCTCTTCAGCAAACTGAATGTGCTTGTAAATACAGGGGTCTCCCTCACTACATGGAAGACTTTCATTAATAAATTCAAAACATTCTGTAATATGAGTCTTGAAATGCACGTAATACCCTTTCCTAAACTCAGGCTGCGAATTTAATAGTAAAATAAATAAATATAAAAACCTACTTAACAACCACCTCAAAACTAATTTCTCCAACTGTATTTAATTCAGAATTTTTAAACTATTTTTTTCTAAAAGTAAATCAATCTAAAGCTTAGTTACCAGTTATATTTGTCTTCATGAAAGGTTAAGCTTACTATTGCTTATTCAAAATACACAGTAGAGTAGTATAATAGTAGAGGGCATCAGTGAAGTTCATAAAGAGCTTTAATTCATGAAGAATTGCTAATTATTTGATTATATTGAGAACTTTAAGAAAAATCAGCTAGTTTCTGAGTTCATGTAATGTTTCTAAGTCAGGGTATCACACAATGCCTTACGAGCAACATGATCTATCTGAAATGTAATTGGAATGCTAACATTTTACTTTTTGCACCGGCATTTTTTCCACTTTCTCTCTAAATAATTTCGGGTTTTGCCACCTGTTGGCATGAAGTACATTTTCTTTATTCAAAAGAAGCACAGAGTGATTTTAAGCACAAGATTTTAAAAAGGTAGGCAAATAAAAGATGTAGCAGCCCTAAGACATGTAGTCAGATTTTCAGATCTTCAAAGGTTTGTAAGGACCCAAACAAGGAGCCGAGTGCCAAGTGAACAGGCAGCATCTGCTTCCCACTGGTTTCAATACAAGTCCATCACCCAACCCACCAAATCCGCTCAGGTGCTACTGGAAGATGTTCCTTAGCACCTCTTTGTATCATTAAATGCTTTTGAAAACAGGGACTCTGACAAGAAGGAACAATTCATAACTCACCAACTACACTGCAAACCTCCCTAACTTAACAGATTAATTTTTAAGCCAGAACCTGTCTAGATTGAACTTTTTTAATGTATCCGGTACATTTAAGGTACTTTTTACTTAACAAAAAGACCAGGAATTCCAATTTTCATCCAAATACAGACTGACTGAAAACATGACTAGAAGTTAGTTGATTTTCTAGTACGTTAGAAGTGTATTTCAGTATTTTCTAACATAAAACATTGAGTTTCTTTCTTAAAAAACCCAACAAAACCAAAACAACCAAAAACAAAAAATGGAGGGGGGAGCTATTGCATTACCTCACTGCTCAAATAGATGTGCTGATATACAGTACCACTGAAAAAAGAAATACCATGTTCAAGGACGTAATCAGTACAGAAACTGCTGAAGCAACTGCAGAAGCCACCACCCTCTACTGGAAATGAGCCTACCCAAATCTCTGCCAAATAAATCCAATTCTGCTTAAGGCAAACTTAGTCAGGTTAGCTCAGCCACTCATAACTTGACTTATTTTGCCTGCAGAAGAGCAGGAACTGATCCCAATGGAGTGCTCGTCCACCTCTGCTGCAGCAGTTCTGAGTCCCATCGAAGTCGGCAGCAAACAGCCGAGAGCAGTGAAGCTTTAAGTGGTTAACCACTGTTTTATGGCATTACCTGTCTAACACTAGCAGTCGAAACGGCTGATACTGCCCCACCATCACCCAGGTATTTACAAAAGGCTCCCCAGGTTCGCAGGCTGCGGCACAAGCAGGTACCCACCAGCTGCTGAGGGTAAAGATCAGCCGGGACACATTCGACTGCTGCAGTCTGCCTATGCCCTCTGAGTAAAGGCTGTCCTGCGGTTCCAAACTACTATCAGAAGCTGTTGTAGTTAAATTTTAAGAGAGAGCTGGTTTAGCAGGAGTATTTCTTGACTAGTTTCAAATCTGTGTCTTAACACAAGCTGTGCTGCATTAACCTTGACCAATGCGAACACGGGCTAGAGCCCATAGCCAGCTCTAGCACCACTTGTGGGAGCTGCCCTCTGTCTTCACCACCAAAAAAATATGTGACTGAGCATGTTTGGTAGGTTTTTGGGTTTTGTTTTGGTTTTAAATGGACCAGAGGCTCTAATTCATACCCCAAATGATTTGAAAATTTATTCTGGGAAGCTTCCTTTGGGAAAGGATATGGAAAGAAATATTAAATATTTTTAAAAGTTGTAAGCTCCTGGGAGCAGGGGCATACCAGATGAATTACAATGAACTTATGCAAGAAAGACAAGCAACTAACTACATTTTTAGGCAGTGAGTTTTTACAACACATGGATGACTTAAAAGCAACATGTTGTGGCTGCTAGTGGGAAGAGATTGTTTTTAAAAAGAAAAGTACCTTCAGAACTGCATGTATCAAGTTACATTTTATCACAATAATCTCCCATGCAAGTATTTTGTCATGCTAAAGGAAGACACAAGAAGAATTTGAAAAAGAGGGGAGAAGTTAGAAGGGGATTTGATACTGTAAAAAACAGTGAGATACTGTGGGAGAACACTGATTTAGGAGGCAAAGTGGACTGGGATTGCTCTGTGCTCTCTCATAAATACACTAGGCTTTCAACAAGGTGGAAAGAATATCAAGAAAACAAACCAAAATTAAGTTTCCTAAAGTCAGAACATAAAAAAATAAATCACAGCGAACATAAGGGTAAAGCACACGCCAGCCAAAGAGCAGAGGACAAGGAAAGCTCCACGGGACGGACGCTGACAGGGAAGGAAGGCCGCGCTGACCGTCACAGCCAGGCGGTGGCTTGGCCACGGTGCGAGTGCAGCAGCCCACTCCTCAGAAAGCACAAGGAGAATTTTTGCATGGCACAGATTAGCAGAATATTAAGGAGGAGGTGAAATGAAACTCATTTTCATGTGAAATGAGAAAAGATTGTAAATTGTAACAGATGATAAAGAGGAGGCTGGAGAAAACGTCTGGGTTTTTTCCCCTTCCAACCACTTAAAGATGCTATGATAAAGGTGTGTAATAAAATCGTCAGGTGGAGGTGAGCACCATGTTTCTGGCTTCCTTCCCCAGCCTGGCTGAGGATTGCTCTCTAAACATTAAGAACTAGCTCCATTCCACCATAAAAACTGTGATGAGAGGGAAAAGGAGAAATAAAGAACAAAATGGCAGTCAAATTAAAATCCTGCTTTGCCATGGGCAGCTGACTTTGCATAAGTTACTTTGCTTTTAAGTAACATCTGTAAAAAGGGGACAGTGCTATAAAGCACTTTGTGATGTACATCAGTCCTAAAAGAGCTGTGTACTGCACAACTGGAGTAGCTTATTGAACATAAATCTACATGATAAAAATGTCTCATCACATGAATCTCCAAATCTTTTCAGGTTTGGAAAACTACAAAGCCAACTGATGACAAAAACTGAAGTTAACAATGATTCCAAGTAGCTTTTATCTCAAGCCCTCCTAGACAAATTCAAATAATGTAAAAAACCAAATTCAATAATATCAAAGGTCTCTAGTTCTACAAGAAACTTTTCAGCAACAGTATCCTTGCAAGCAGGGGCTCATCCTTCCCAGCACTTCTGCCCAGTCCTGCAATCCCGCTGCACAGCCTCCTGCCACGTGGCATCCTAAGAATGTATGGACTACACAGTCAATGTGATCAAGCGAAGAAACTTCCGAGTTGTTTCAAATAATTACTAGGGAGCAACAGAACATCTGCCAGGAATTTCTCTCTGTATTTTCTGCTGCCCCAGAAAAGGTAGGGGGCAGAGCCAAAGGACTTCTGGAAACCTTTGTTCAGCCTCCTATGATTTCAAGCTTGTACTATCCTCAAGATGTTTTTTAAGTAACTAAGTAAAAAGTTTAAAGTATAAACACGATGAAAATATGTCGTTTCATTTCAGGATTACAACTGCTGACTGAAATTAGGAAGTGATTAAAGTCAACTTCAGTAATTTCATGACGCAACAAAAATCCTGTTATAGCAGTGATTACATCATCCCTGCACTGATGCTGCCTGTGGTATAAGAGCACCTGTAGTCCAAAACGCTACATAAAGAAGCCTAAAACTTCAGTTGTTTTATTTTTAGCCACATCACCAAAATGATACAATATTATGAAATATTGATATCCATTTTTAAAAAAAGGTTAACATTACAAAGGCAGATTTCAATTGCTATTTTACAAGCACATCAGTGAAACTGCCTTAATTCTGTGAGGAAAGCACACATTAAACGGGAGCACAAAGAATAAATACAATTATCACTAAAAATGCAAAAAGCTAAAATATGGTATGCTACTGTCACATAGTTAAATGAGATTACAAGAGTGCTTCAAATTTGTTTCACCTCACACTGGGCTAGGATCAAAAAATCTTGTGATTAATAGCGTGTGGCTAATCGAGTAACAAGGGACTACGGCCACCGAATCAGCCTTTCATGATAAGCAACAACTTCCACTCAGTAAAAAGTTTTAATTCCAAGGATGACAGAGAACACAGCCCTTACCACAGAGTTAAACTGAAGACCTAATTTCAGTATCACCCACATGTCTCCAAGGTGTCAAACTTCTTTTTACTACCAGATCTTTATTTCTAGAAATGAGTGGAAAAATAAGAACCTATATCTGTACTATACCTGCAACCTTCCTTAGAAATCCAACACTTTCAGACTCGTCTACACTACAACTAGATTGGCTCTTCCTTAATTAGGGTTTTAAACTGCAATGTTTAGCAAACAAACCGTGCTACCTTAGGCACACTGTACCTTAGCACAGGCAAATACGTTTGTCAGATTCTGACCTGAGTTTCAGCCTTAGACTGGGCAAAGCACCAGAAGGTGCTGACAGACGTGCACCAGCAGATCAAAATCAGCCAATTGAAGCTGTCACCACCCCGGCTGCCTGCCCCTCCCTTCTGATAAATGTGGCTGATCCTAAATGAAGGCATCCGATGCACTCCTGAATCAACTCATGAATCACTGCTGCTCTCAGCTCAGCGTATTCAAGGAAGCAGCGACAGTTTTACCCGAAAATAGGCGGCTCAAGAGCATATCTGTATGCTCATCTGACATTGCCGCTTGGAAAGTGGGGCAAACGTAACATAACAGCTTCACGGCAGCAACAGCTTCAGCGGCTGATTTCATCTATTGCTACAGTTGTCTGCCAGATCCAATAGCCTCCAAAATCTGCTAAGAAACGGCCCTAACAGCACTCATTCCAATAGCGTGCGAGCAGCCCAGTTTGGGTTTATGGAGATTATACGTGTTACACCACACATCTGCTATGTGACCTTGCAGACTACTTAATTAGCATAACGTCTAAAATTATTGCAGCAAGGATATAAACTCACTCAAGAAATATCAACTGCAGAGAGAGTGCAGCCAGCTCACCTTCTCCAGCTCCTTCACTTACAATTTCTACTATAGTCTAACCCTATGGAGTCAGGAAATAACAGACACAGCTGCAGTTTCTTGCAAAATTCCTTCCTTCAGCCAGAGGTTTTGCCAAAAGGAGGTGGCACAGCCCTGCAGGGATGGATGTCTGTGCTGCTGCAGCAGAGTCACCACCTCAGTCCACTCCGCCAGGCTGCCCACACAGGAACTGAACAGCCCAGATGTAAAAGGCAAAGCTGTGCTAATTCGGCACAGACCTCTTCAGCATCAACAAATCCAAACGGGGGGTGGACGGACACAACAGAAGCTCAGATTTTCCACCTTGGTGTGTCTGCAAAACCTATGCAAAGGGTTGCATCAGCAGCCTACAGAGCAACTCACCCTGGACTATGGCACTGGCAAGAGAGAGGAGCAGGAAGAGGAGTCAACCAGCTTATAAAGGCACGACTTGGATGCAATCTAGATTTATCTCATAACTTTGTCCAATAACTTCAGTGTCACACATGCTTACATTGGCTTTTGTTACTGCTGGGGGGTGGCCAGTTGGTTTTGCTTTTAACTTCTTTATTTTTAATTGCCACAGCCACAGTAATAGATGCACTGCATGGATACTATTATAACCATGTATTTATTCCTATTGACTCTCACTTCATGGGGCCTTAGAACCACTTTAACTGTTTTAATGCAATACAACCAACACCCACACAACTGGAAGATGGCACAAATTAAAACATCACTTGACTACAAATCAGTTTAGTTATATCTCATCTTTAAACTGCTCTAAAAATACTTTATTTGGATTCAAGTAAAGGATTTAAACCTTAGGCATTACTTTAATGACATGGAAACCTTTAATCCGGCTTTCTAATGTCTCACTATTTTCAGATTCATCCCTTACATAGTTTGACTTCATTAATGAAAAACAAAACAAAGACCCTAATATAGGCTAGGAATTTATAGTTGTCACAAAAAGTAGCAGACAGTGAAAATTAAGCTGTACCTCAACTTATTAACTAGCTTCAAAAAAAGATATCACTGATTGTTTTGTCTTCAACACTGTGTTACCTTGGTTCCCTTATTACTGGACAGCCAAAAAAGCAGCAAAACCATTTGTTCTCCCTAATGAAAAAGTATTCAAGACATCAGCAGTTAGTAACGCTTGTTACCTATTACACTCCTAAAAAAACCCAAAAAAATCCACAACCATAGTCTCCAAAAAATGAATTCATTAAAAACATGGCCAATATAGCTGATTAAATCATCAACAAGCAAACATTTCCTTAATTAGCTGTTCAATGTAAGACCTACTACAAAACAGCCTTGATCACCTTTGGAGTTGAAGCATAAGTAAAAGCACTCTGTGTGCAGAAATCCATACCGAAAAGCGTCCAAGTTGGTGGGGTTTTTTTCCCCTTACTTTTTACTTACTAAACTGGAGAACGTGGCTCACAGCAAAGGATGCAGACCCGACTGCAGCTGCAACGTTGATACTTTCCCTGATGAAGCATTGCTGCTCCCTCTGGTGTTGGCTGACCCTGAGCCAAGCCCTTTCAGCACACCGAGGTGACAGAAAACATCCTTTTTTCCAAAGAGCGTAGGGGCGCTACCAGAATTACAAGTCAACGTGCATACAGAGAGGTTTCTTCACCATACAGTTACTGAAGCAGCTGAATTTGGGGTCAGAAGAGCACTGAAGCTGGCACAAAGGCGGATGTGACCGTAAGAGCCAGAAGTTTGGAGCAAGTTATGGTGCCCTGGCAAAGCAGCTCACGTCGGGGTAAGTTACACCTCCCAGAGGGCCCAGTCTGACCGACCACGGCCACCTTCCACCCTCACTACCACCTGTGCTACACCAGCCTACTACTGCTACACTACTCTGGGAAGGCTCTGACGTGCCAGCTATTCTCCAAGTCAACTCTACTACTGAAAACTGCCAAGATACCCTGCTTTTTCTTTCCTTCTGGGATTACGGTTTTTTTCATGTTAATAAACTTCATCAAATCTCTGAGGGGACATAAATTAAAAAAATGCCAGAGCCAGTAAAAACCAAAAAAGCTGTGAGATCTCAAGCTTTGGACAGAAAAACGCAGGAGTTCATTCTTTAACCACTGGTAACCCATGAGATCACTTGAGCTTTTTGCACACCTCTTCCCTAGATGAAGGTTATTTTATTTTCAAATGTCTAATAAGGATCTTTGAATTAAGCAAGAAATGGAACTCATCTGGGAAATGACTCTTCTGATTCCTCATCGCCCCTCATGTCCCCACTCTAAAACCTCGCCAGTGACAGAAAGTTTGTTACTGGGTTTCAAGCACTATCAAGTATAATAGAACACGATATGCTGGGTACAAGCATTATTTTACAGAATCCGATTTTAAAGTGCTGAAAACACTCCTGTGCAGTCAACACATTTCTTCATGTGAACGCTAATACCCAACAGCCAAAAGAATGGCACATCTAAAGTGGCAAATGTGATGCTTTTAAAACAGAGAAATACCCTTGACAATACACTGGTTTGTCTCAAAAGAAAACCGAACTAGGATATAAGAAGTCTGACATGTGCACAAATGTGAGCAAATAATGTCATTCTCTTGACAAGTTAAAGTAGAAATATTTGTACAGCAAATATATGATGAAATACCTAATCCGCTGATCAAGTGGCCTTTGGCTACAGCAGTTGTTGCTGACAACCTCTACAGGCAAGTCAAATTATGAGCATTTTTCTATTACATTGAATACTACATAGCACTGCTACTTATAGCTCCTAGGAAACAGAATTAGGATGTCAATAATAAAAGTTACATTTGCTTAATATATATCTAACCAAAACAAACATAACAGCTTAAAATATTTTTATTGAAGACATGGCACATGGATCAGGTTTCACCCTGTGACTTGCAACTCTACCCACAGCTAAAATAATGCCACTTAAATATCAACCATCAGCTGGGCGGCTGTATTTTGGCCAGCCCTTCAGAAGTGTAAAGAATTTAAATACTCGCAATTAAGCTTTGATGTTAACACCCTATTAACGTGGATGGAAAAAATTCACTCCTACAGTACTGTTGTCTGAGTCCAGCTATTGACGCAAGGCCACAGCGAATTTACTTCATGAATGAGAAAGGGTGGGGAAAGATACTTCAATCCAGAGAATAAAAATAAGTGAGAGGTCTCGGTTTTTTCCTCAGTTGGAAGTTGATGATTCTAACATTACTTTATCATTAACCTGATCCCATCTATTTTGTCTCAGGTATTAAACACGATGAGAAAACACAAATAAACAGCCAAGTGCATAGCGAGAAATAAAGTTAATTATCTGCCTGTAATAGCTGCAGCAGAAAATAATATTTACACGCAAAATGCAGATCCTTAGCTGAAGGTGTTAGAAATCCTTAGAAAAGACTGCACCCTGGTGGAAGACTTGTCAACTTGCTGTAGTATCTACTTGGTAAAGCAGTGGTTTGTGAGCTTTTGTTTAAAATCTAGGTTTTGTAATAAGGAAGTATCTGCTACAAAAACCGAAAAGCTCTTCAAGGATGTGTTACTTCAGTTCTTTGGTTTCATGTGCCAATTACGGCATTTCAAAATACTAAGTCAAGTATTTAGAAATAAATTTATATAATGATACATATTTCCATATTTGTATCCTGTGACACCAAGAGTAGGAGGGATAATTTCCTGTAATTTTATTTATTCTTTAGCAGATTTGTAAACACCAAAAACCCCAACCAAACAAATAAAACCAAGTAGCATAGCAAGGGAAGACACAACAGAAAAAAATGCTCTTGAAATTGTTCCACAAGAAATGGAAATAATGAATCACGCATTTGTGCTTTATATTCCTCCTATTCCCTTAACGCATTTACTTCTCCCTTTGGCCCAAGCAAAAATCTTCACCACAAGAGTTCAACACCCTCTAAGCTGTCCTCAACTCCTTGCAGCCATTGCTTCACGCTCCTGTGCCCACCACAGATCTGTGGAGCACTTTCAAATCCCCATTCCCACCCCTCCAAATGATGGGGCAAGGGGCAGCACGCACTACAACTGGCCCACAACAGGGTGCAAGCTGGTACCCGTGGGCTGTGGAGAGCCGTTTCATCTGGGACAGACTGGCCATGCTGTCCCAAACCCTCCCTCAGTGCCAGCACTTCCAGGGTCCCTTTCGTGCCCGTATCTGCTGGTTATCACAGCAGTTATTGGAATTTGAGGCTTATTTCAGTTTATCAAACATGGCTGAACTTGGTCAACAGGTTCCCAAGCTCTTGGAGAAGACAGACACACAGTAAAACCACAGGAAAAACATTCTTCATACAACTAATAAAAATCTACTAAAAATACCTATGAATTAACAACTACATACACAATTCCAGGTGTTACGTGAAAACTAGCAAATAACTGCAATACCTGCTTAGACCAGTATTTTCCTGACACTGTATTTGGTGTTAACAAACACGATGGGATGGACCAGTGGGGTGACCAACTTTGAATCCGAACGCATACACGAGCTACCATGACAGTGGCAGAAGGAACCAACATTAACGGAGCAGCAGGCTGGACTTCATTTAACTTTGGCTTGCCCTCAATTAAAATGCTGGGTCTTTCCTAAGATATCAGTAATTCAGCATAACACACCACACCCTCATTCTGTACTGCCAGCAGGCAGTAGTGGGAAACGTAGACGGAGATCATCATGTGCAATATGCTGCTTCAGTTTTAACAGCCATATTTTTATACGCAAAATAGCACACTTGTCATTTGTAATGTAACCATCCTTTGCAAACTTTTAAAAAATATTTACTGCTGAATTCAAGTTATAAGCATGTTCCAAAGATTACACTAGTTAAAACAAAAAAAACTTCTTCTCTCCTTCCCAAACAGCACTCCTGCTACCTAAGAGCAAGTCTGCACTTCCAACTTTCTGCCTGCTAATTACAAAAATTTCTTCTCAGCCTTGCCTACCCTTGCACCTTTCAGATTTACCACTGCAGTCATGGATCATTATTTGTGGCAGTAACTGCAAAAACTCCCATTTAATTCAGGTAGCACTGATCTTACTCGTGCAATTACTTAAAAATGCTGCAGACATGTCAAATGAGGCATAGGAAATTTAGCACCATGCAGGGGCTGCGTTAACAGCAGTAAAACAGATTAAAAGCGGCTAATACCACTGTACATGAATGCAGATACAAACCATATTTGCTTTCAGAACTTTATTGGAATGGCTACTCTAAAAGCTGAAGCATCTACTTTGGTTAAGTTTCAAGTGCAAATAACCATATGGTAGTCAAACACAACAGAAGTCGGGTAAGAAGTGGCCCCCTCGCCTCAGCTCAATGTCTCCCATGCGGCCAGCCTTCCACTTCAAATTTCAGACTGCAAGTTCAGTAACATAACTCAGTAGTTCTCTTGCTACTTATTTGAGTTCAGTATAATTAATAGTATGTTTAGTTTTTTAAAATACTGAGGACACAGCACATACAGACTAAACAACTGTAGAATATACCGTATTGTAAGTTAACACTGTCATACTTTTCACTGCAAAGAAAGTATTGTACTTTAATCAGATAGTGTCATCACACAAGAATATTTATTATTACTTGCACAGTTATCTTCATTAAGAAATCTTGGAACATTCAGGCAACAAAAAACACGTATTTAAAAAAATCAACATACATATCATAGAGACTGAAGTATCTGCTAACGTCTTACTGTGAAATATTAAACAATTCCAGAGAGTGGAAAAAAGGCTTTTAAGATCTCCTTAAACCAGCTGGCTCCCAATGAATGCATATCTCTTTATTTAATCATTGATACCCATAGAGTTTTAGAAAAGCTGGGATATGAGCCAAAACGTAGGAAACCTAGAAAATGGGGCTAGAAATAAATTTCAAAAGGTTACTTTGCCCATGATTCCAAGACTGCTTGCAGGTACCAAGCTGAAGGGATCCCTTCCTGGAAAACATGTTTCAAAAATGCCACCGACGGAGAATCCCGATTCTCTACAGTGAAGTGATCGTTCACTGCTCATGTCAGAAAACTTTTAACAACACTTAATCCAAATCTCACCTGCTGAAACCACCCCCCACCCCCACTGCTCCTTGTCCCACCTCCAACAGACACCACAGCCGTTTCAGTGTTACAGCAGCCCCTTCTCACACTGGAGAACTCCATCACATCCCTTTTTCGTCTTCTCTTCTGCAGACCAAACAACACATTTTTCTCCCGGTCTTTCCTCAAATTACGCTTTCTGCTCACTTTACAGCAAATGCATGCAGGTGGACGGAGGGGATAAGGTAAAGAAAGGAAAAATACTTCCTCCACTCAAAAATACACAGAAAACACACTGACAACATTTGGAGTGAAAAAAACAAACCAACCAAAGCAAAACCAACCAAACAAAAAACCCAAACCAAGTAACTTTCTAAGGACTATGAAATACTTACCATGCAAAAGGGAGAAATACAGTGAAAAAATACTGGCATCAAGATGCACTGATATCAATATACATCAATATATAGTGTTACTCAACTCAGTGAAGTCAGGCTAAAGATGGCTATGGAAAATCAGCATGTTGCATTCTCTGCTCAGAAAAGCATACTCTTTTCTCTCTCTTGTTTTCTATAAAAAACCCAAAACCACTGTCAGACCAAACTATTCTGATAAAATTATTATACAGGATTTCATACTATTAAAGGAAACAAGGTAAAAGATCTTAAGAAAGCGTTGCCTTACTATTACATTTAGATTTCTTTTCTTTATGTAGCCATAGCCAAGTTTCACTTCTCCTGATCACTGTTGCTGCCCTCTTGCAACAGTTCCCCTGTAGTAAAAGCCACACTAATAAAGGGAGTGAGATGAGGAAAAACATCTGTAAGAATAAAACCTAATCCCAGTTTGCATATGGATTCCTTCAAATGTCTTAGGAAATAATTTAATGTCTGTTTTACTTTAAGTAGTACATTAACATTACACAGTTTGCTTACAAAAGTAATAGACACAAAGATTCAGATATACTTCCCTATCTACAAAATGGGAAAATCAGTCATCTAAATGGTTGTGTAGTTTCATGTATGCTTCAGAAAGCATTCTGAATCTGAAAGTGATACTTTTGTATATTATCCTGTTTCACATATCATAGCAAAGAAGCTACGCTCTGTTCTAGTTTAACTAAAGTTAGAAATAAATGAATAAAATTAAAGGTTTGTTTTAGCAATGTTGCAGTTACTCCAAATACCAGGAACCAGCTCAAAAGAAATCCCTACATTAAAACACAGAAACTGAGAGATTAAATATTAAAACAACTTTAACTCTGCCCTACTGAGCTCTATTAAATGTAATGAGAGATGAACATTCCGATTCATGGGGGTTTTTTGGCATTTGTAGCCCAATCTGTCCTTTAAAAAAGATATTTTCTTTCCTCCTGCAGCATGAAAGGAATCCTGAAGAAAGAAATAATTCCACTTCCCAAATCCCTGTACATCTGCATTTGCTGGACAACAGCCCTACAAGCACCAGTGTTCAGAAGAATCATAGCAGACATCCTATTCACCTGCTGAGACAGCACCCAGCTACCAAACCTCCAGATGAAATGAAGACACCATTTATGAAGGAGAAATGGTTGACCTCCTACAACCACTGGAATTACATGTGAGTGAACTGCAGGAGCAACAGGTGAAATTACTTCTTCTGAAGTCATGGGATATCCCAGTTACACCACCTCGCAGCTGGTCATCTCTTTGCTACAGATTCCTTACTATTACGCATAGTAGCAAGAAGCTCAGGATAACGACAATCTATATTCTTCAAGATACTATATAAAACATTTCAGTACATTTTAGCTGCACCTGAAGTTCGAATAATTTCTCTCAGCCATTACTAAGTTAATTCAGGTTAGAAAGATATTGAAACAGAAGGTTTCATTTCTCGATCCAATTCTTCATTCATTTCAATCCAAATAAATAAATGCGTTCGCTTACAAAAATCTCAGGAGTTGCATTATATGCTCAAAAAATGCAGTATTCTGTAGAGGACAGGCTGCATTCACCACTCAAAACAAACGCACAAGCACAGATTTCAGGGCAAAGCCACACAGAACCTGTGCTACTGAGTCACAATCAAGGCCAGCTATTTTTTAGGCACATTCTACTTCAAGGTTTTACTTTCTATGTTATGCTAAAAAGAAAACAAGGCATTAAAAGAATCCATGTATAAAATGTGGAGGTTTTTTTAGCATTAAGTATTCCAATGCTGCACCAGAAACAGCAGGGGGTAGTATTTCAGTGCTTTTCAACCCTGGCACTTTTGTTTTTAGCAAAGCAAGTCTCACCCTGCAGTTTCCCTCCTCGCAGGTTACCCCGTGATCCCCGACCCGGGTTTCTCCAGCACTCGGCTTCTCCGGGCTGCACGGCTGCCAGGCGGCCTTGCCAACCCTTCTCCGAGGTGGCCACCACAGCTCCTGCTCCGGGCAAACTGGTGTGCAACCTGGTCCCCCCCTGCCAGCCCCTTTCTGCTCCCTCAGCCTTACACTTTGTTACCAGACTTTATTTACCGCTACTGTGGAAATCATTCGCCTGTGACAGGTCACCTCACGTTGCTAATTTACATCTGCCTATAAATATAGTGACTCAAAATCAGCTTAAATTTAAAATTAAAATATTAACTTGTACAGCACCACAAGCGTGCCCAACGGTTTACAGACTAAAAGAACATTTCTAGCATGAATTTAATAGTCCAAACACATCAAAACAGCTTTTAGCGCAATGTAGAATGTAGTAATTTTGTGCATGTCATTTGTAAAAAATGTTTCTAGAGAATGGCAAAGAGCTACTTGAATTTTCCCCAACTGAGCTGATACTATCCACCCTAGACAATTTAGATCACCAAACTTCCAGTATCATCTAAACCAGCCTGTGCTCCCCAACATCTAATCACTTTGAATATTCCTCCAGTTGGCTGAATTTTACCCAGTGCAACATGAGGCGGTTGAGATTATGTGTTTAGATTGCATATCTAGGTTACAAATATTTTAAGAAAAAAATAAATCTATTTTTAAAAAAAGTTTTAGAGATTGAGGGTTTTAACTTCATTCTTTTATATGCCTCCAAATTTTCTTTTTCAGAGTTTATCTTGATATATGCCTCCTTGCACTTCCCCTGCCCCAAATCCAAACCTACTATTGCACCAACCGTTTTGTTTGCAATTTTAGGATACGTTATCTCATGAGCTACCATGACTATGACCCAACACTGCCTTTGATTCAATTAAAGAGTTGATTCCCAGTTCTCCAACAGCATAAATTTAGGTATCTGAGAAACAGGACATGTGTTTATTTCCCACCTGTGTGTACTAGATTTTATTTGTATCAGCTCACTTACACAGTCATTTTAAGGATTTCTTCCTTAAAATACAGCAAAAAACTTGGGTAAAATAGGGGATTAGCTGTAGAATGGCCGGTAAGAATTGTCCCTCTCGTATTTTAATTTGTTCTAAACAAGAGTAAATTAGATTGAGTTTAGAAAAAAAAAATCAGCTTCAAAATGTAAAGCTCAAAACTCAGAGTGCAAAGAAATATCCCTTCTGTAACACTTATTCTCTAACCAATCTTGCATTTAGTATGCAAAATTAAAACAGAAAAAAAGAAAGTAACTTTTAAATTAATTTAGATCACATAATCACAATCTACTGAAGGGTGAGCAAACTTTTGGATTCTTCTATAAGTTACCACATTATGAAGATGCACCTTGACAAGCAACTTAAAATCAGTGCAAAATTATTTTACTTATGGTCATGGAGGATCCAAAAGCACAACCACTGAGGAAATTTCAATAGTCACCGAGATACTACAAGCTGAAGCCATTACTTACTCCTCCCATCCCATTCAAGCAACCCTATTCAGAAATTTTCAAATGGTACACAGATGCCATATGATGCCTTCTCACAGTGGCTTGTTTCCATCCTCAAGATCCAACTGTTCTATCGGTTTTCACTGATCTAAGAAAATGCTGACCCTAAACAAGCCACCCTACCACCTTCCCCCTCTAGGCAGGGTAACTGGCCCGAAGGCTGCTTTGTATCTCCACATCATTCGGTTCAATCAGGAGCCCAGTTTGCCTGCCCAGTGCCAACGCAAGGGAAGTCACAGGAATCCATCAGTGGAGGAAGACAACTGCGCCCTTCACGTCAGACGGGAACCATATCTTCAGTGGGCAGCCGAGCTCTTATCTGCCCTGTCGTAGCTGTGTGCTGCGAGGATGAAACATTTATCAGCAGTCACCTCCATGACCTCCTTGGGATCAATTTACCATGCTGTCAAAAGAAGGAATACATAAGGACGAGAAGACCCGAGATCCACTGGTGGCACACACAGGACTGCTGACTACCAGAAAGATGACACAAACCTGGTAAGTATTTTTACATAAAATTGGGTATAATCTTCTAATCACAGAATAACAGGGTCTGAAGAAACCCCTGAAGGTGACCTCGTCCACGGGCTGCTCAAAGCAGGGTTAACTTCAGCAAGGTTGTGCCAGGCCGTGTACGGCCAAGTTCTGACAGTCTCCAAGGACAGCCATTCCCCAGTCTTCCCCACTCCCTGCAGGCCCCAGTACTGAGGAGATGGATGCATAGAAGTTGCATGCACTTCTACCACTACTTATTTGAAAAATATGGGTCCTCTACAAATATGAATAAATTACTTTTCAGGAAATTAGACGACTTTTCAAGCACATTAGACTTAAACACTTTTCAGACTTTTTCAAAAACATACGAAAAACAAACCAACAAGGTCAATGAAGAACCAACAGCTTATTGTGAATAATGTTCATGAGAACCTACAAATCAGTACATCAGTTTCATGCAGAAGGTGAAAAAATAGAAAAAGACAAAGAAATTTAAAAGGGGAAAAAGCCTCTGCTTCTACCTAAGTCATTCAGATTTTCCAAAGAAATGCAAGTTCTACGACTGCATTATTTTCTCAGTCAACCAACAATAAATAAAGCTACCAGATCTTTGGCAAAAGCGATCACTTTTCTTACTTGGTTCAAAATACTCTTTTGCTCTTTTACTTTCTTTCTATTCTAGTCTAGTCCCCAACAAAGCATAATTCCTTCTTCCTGCTCAGGGATATAATTATGTCTTCATTAGCTCTGAAATGCAGTACAGTAGGAATCTGTTGATTTTTTTGGCAGCATAGGCATACAAAATAAGAATAACCAGATGCTGCTTACATCACTCTCAGATATAGACAAATTAAAAGCAAAACAAAAACTGATGCACAGGTGTTCATGAAAGCAATAAATTCTGAGTCCCCCCACTATTTGGCTCTCTGTTATAAGGGTATTTCACTTTGGGTCCCAAAAGGAACATAGCTTGTTCACAGCTCACAGCTATTTCATGCCCTCAGATGTACATACCCACTACAATTTATGCAGATAAAACTCTGTAACCATCTGGTCATCTAAAGTATTTCATATACATGGTAAGTGACCTATTTATTGGTACAGAGAATGTTTCCAGTCTGCATTTTCTTCTCCCTTTCTGTTGTGTTTTGATTGAGAGTTTGGGGTGGCAGTTTGCAGAACTCTG